>NC_044996.1:118360375-118556620 GCF_008728515.1 Papio anubis
TATGGATTATATATATATATATATATAATGATTTCTGTATTCATTTATCTGTTGACAGACACTTAAGTAGTTTCCATATCTTGGCTATTGTGAATAATGCTTCCTTGAACATACTACTGCAGCTATCTCTTTAAGATACTGATTTCCTTTCCACTGAATATATACTCTAAAGAGGAATCATTCGATCATATAGTAGTTCTAGTTTTAGTTTTGGAGGGAACTTCCATACTTTTTTCCATAATGTGTCTACTAATTTACATTCTCATCAACAATGTACAAGAGTTCTCTTTTCTTCACATCCTCACCAACACTTGTCTTTTGTCTTTTTGATAATAGCCATCCATCCTAACAGGTGGTAGGTAATATCTCATTTTAGTTGTGATTTGCCTTTCCCTGATGATTAGTGATGTTGAGCAACTTTTCATAAACCTGTTGGCCACCTGTATGTCTTCTTTGGAAAACTGTCTATTGAGTCTTCTGCCCATTTTTAAACTAGGTTGTTTGTTTTTGTGCTATTGAGTTGTATCAGTTTCTTATATATTTTAGATATTAACCCTTTATCCAATGTATGGTTTGCAAATATTTTCTCCCTTTCTGTAAGTGGACTTCTTATCTTGATTGTTTCATTTGCTGGGCAGAAGCTTTTTATTTTGATCTACTTCCACTTGTTTATTTTTTCTTTTGTTGCCTATGCTTTTGGCGGCATATTAAAAAAAATCTCATGACCTGCTTTTGTATTCTGCTACTTCACTGAATTTGTTTATTAGTTTTAATAGTTTTTCATGGCACCTTTAGGGTTTTCTACATGTAGGATCAAGTCACCTGTAAACAAAGACAAATTCACTTTTTCCCTTCCAGTTTGTATGTCTTTTATTTCTTTTTATTTGATTCCTCCTCCTAGTACTTCTAGAACTATGTTTAATAGAAACAACGATGGTGGGCATCTTTGCCTTTTGCTAGATCTTATAGAGAAAGTTTTCAGTTTATTTAGACTGCTTATTAGCTGTGGGCTTTTTATAAATGGGGATTATTGATTATTGTGTTTAAAAAAGTTTCTTTTTTTATTATTATTATACTTTAAGTTCTAGGGTACATGTGCATAATGTGCAGGTTTGTTACATATGTATACTTGTGCCATGTTGGTGTGCTGCCACCCATCAACTCATCAGCACCCATCAACTTGTCATTTACATCAGGTATAACTTCCAATGCAATCCTTCCCCACTCCCCCCTCCCCATAATAGGCCCCGGTGTGTGATGTTCCCCTTCCCGAGTCCAAGTGATCTCATTGTTCAGTTCCCACCTATGAGTGAGAACATGCAATGTTTGGTTTTCTGTTCTTGCCATAGTTTGCTGAGAATGATGGTTTCCAGCTGCATCCATGTCCCTACAAAGGACACAAACTCATCCTTTTTTATGGCGGCTTAGTATTCCATGGTGTATATGTGCCACATTTTCTTAATCCAATCTGTCACTGATGGACGTTTGGGTTGATTCCAAGTCTTTGCCATTGTGAATAGTACCGCAATGAACATACGTGTGCATGTGTCTTTATAGCAGCATGATTTATAATCCTTTGGGTATATACCCAGTAATGGGATGGCTGGGTCATATGGTACTTCTAGTTCTAGATCCTTGAGGAATCGCCATACTGTTTTCCATAATGGTTGAACTAGTTTACAATCCCACCAACAGTGTAAAAGTGTTCCTATTTCCCCACATCCTCTCCAGCACCTGTTGTTTCCTGACTTTTTAATGATTGCCATTCTAACTGGTGTGAGATGGTATCTCATTGTGGTTTTGATTTGCATTTCTCTGATGGCCAGTGATGACGAGCATTTTTTCATGTGTCTGTTGGCTGCATGCGTGTCTTCTTTTGAGAAATGTCTGTTCATATCCTTTGCCCACTTTTTGATGGGGTTGTTTTTTTTTTTCTTGTAAATTTGTTTGAGTTCAGGACATAGGCATGGGCAAGGACTTCATGTCTAAAACACCAAAAGCAACAGCAACAAAAGCCAAAATTGACAAATGGGATCTAATTAAACTAAAGAGCTTCTGCACAGCAAAAGAAACTACCATCAGAGTGAACAGGCAACCTACAGGATGGGAGAAAATTTTTGCAATCTACTCATCTGACAAAGGGCCAATATCCAGAACTTACAAAGAACTCAAACAAATTTACAAGAAAAGTTTCTTCTTTACCTATTTGTGTTAGATCTTTCATCGCTAATGGATATTGAAGTTTGTTAAATGCCCTTTCTGCATCTATGGAGATAATTGTGTGTTTCCTTTTCATTCTGTTAATGTAGTGTATCACTACTCTGATAGATTTCCGCATGTTAAACTAGTCTTGTATCATAAGGATAAATCCCACTTGGTCATGTTGTATAATCTTTTTGATGTGCTGTTGAATTCAGTTCACTATTATTTTGTTGAGGACATTTTTCATCTATTTTCATCAGAGAGATTGGCCTGTAATTTTATTTTTCTTTTGATGTCTGTTCCTGGCTTCAGTATCAGGATGAAGTTGTTATTTTAGGTTGGAGAAGGGAGCAATATCTGGTGGGTCTGACTCATGTCATAAACCCATAGAAGACAAGAAGTAGCCTGAAGTGTTCTTTGGTACAAAAATCAAGGACTCTGTTTTAGTAATAATTGCACTGCTCAAAGCACTTCCAAGAGTTTTGAGTGTTCTTGGGGTTTATGCAAAATAACACTCATGAGCTTTATTATGTCCTGTCTAAAGGGTCTCTTAGAGAAACTAATGTACCCCATTGATTAATAAGCTGAATATTACCACCAAATGCCTAAGATGTAAAGAAGTGATAATTGTCTCTTGACAAAAAGAATAATTTTTCCTTTTCAGGGGAAATAGTGGTGAGAAAACCCTGGAGATGGAGACTGAAAATGAAGGAAGGGAGCTAAAGAATCTATAAAAGCACTTCCTGAAACAATGGGACAACTCTAAATGCTTACCAACTTCAGACTACTGAGGCATTTCCACAGTACCAATCAAATAAAAAAATTTACTACTCTCTTTACTGTTTCAACCTTCCTCTGATCCATATCCCTTCATCTACTCCACTTGAAGAGGACATAAATTACAATAAGAAAGGTGGAGAAAGACAGGTAAGGTGGAGAAAGACAGGTAGACACAAAAGTTCAGGAAAGAGAACAGTACATTCTCATTACAGGACTGAGTAAGAAAACACTTTGATTATTATATTTTATAGTTTTATTGTAAAAATCTTTCCTTTTTTGGTTAAGTTTCTTCTTACGTATTTTATTTTATTTGTAGCTATTGTAACTGGAATTACTTTTGTGATTGCTTTTTCAGATTGTTTCCTGTTGGAATAAAGTAATACTACTGAATTTGGTATGTTGATTTTGTATCCTGCAACTTTACTAAATTTGTTTATCCATTCTAATATTTTTTTCTGGAGTCTTTATGTTTTTCCAAACATAAGATCATATCATCTTATGACAAGGATAATTTGATTTCTTCTTTTCCAATTTGGATGCCCTTTATTTTTTTTCTCTTGTCTAATGACTCTGGTATGACTTTAAGTACTATGTTGAGTAACAGTGGTGACAGTGGGCATCCTTGCGGTGTGCCAGATCTCAGGGGAAAGGCTTTCAGCTATTCCGCATTCAGGATGATACTAGATTTGAGTCTGATGTATGTGGACTTCATTGTATCGAGTTATGTTCCATGTATACTCAGCTTTTTTTATCAGTATTTTTTTTATCATGAAGGGATATTGAATTTTATCAAATGCTTTGCTAATATTTTGCTGAGAATTTTTACATCAATGTTCATCACGGATATTGGCCTGTGTTTTTCTTTTTATCGATGTGCCTTTGTTTGGTTTTGTTATCAGGGCAATACTGACTTCATGTTAATAGAATGAGTTTGGAAGGATTCCCACCTCCTCTATTTCTCAGAATAGTTGGAGGAGGATTGGTATTAGTTCTTTTAAATATTTGATAAAAATTAGCCATGAAGCCATTGGATCCTGGGCTTTTCTTTGCTGGGAGATTTTTTATTATGACTTTGATCTCACTACTTGTTATTCATTTGTTTAGGTTTTGGATTTCTTCATGGTTCAATCTCAGTAAGTTGTCTGTGTCTAGGAATTTATCCCTTTATTCTAGGATTTCCAATTTATTGGAATACAGCTGCTCACAGTAGCCTGTAATGATGCTTTGAATTTCTGCAGTATTGTTTGCAATGTCTCCTTTTTCATCTCTAATTTTATTTATTTGAGACTTCTTTCTTTTCTTCTTAGTTAGTTTGACTTTTGGTTTGTTAGTTTTGTTCATATTTTCAAAAAACCAAACCAACTTTTTGTTTCACTGATGTTTTGTGTTACTTTTTCATTTCAAATTCATGTATTTCTGCTCTGATCTTTATTATTTATTCTCTTCTACTAATTTTGGGTTTGGTTTGCTTTTGCTTTCCTAGTTCTTGAAGATACCTCATTAAGTTGTTTATTTGAGGTTTTTCTACTTTTTTGATGTAGGCCCTTATTTCTATAAACTTTCCTCTTCGTACTGCTTTGCCATATCCTACAGATTTTAGTATGTTGTGTTTCCATTACCATTTGTTTCAAGACATTTTAAAATTTTCTTCCAAATTTCTTCATTGACCTACTGGTCATTCAGGAGCATATTGTTTAACTTCTATGTGTTTGTATAGTTTCTAAATTTCATCTTCTTATTGATTTCTAGTTTATTCCACTGTAGTCAGAGAAGATGCTTGATATTATTTCAAATTTTTTTAATGTTTTAAGATTTGTGGACTAACATATGGTCTGTCCTTGAGAATGATCCATGTGCTGAGGAGAAGAATGTGTATTCTTCAGCCACTGGATGAAATGTTCTGTAAATATCTATTTGGTTCATTTGGTCTATGATGCATATTAAGTCTGATGTTTCTTTGTTGATTTTCCATCTGGATGATCTAATGCTGAACATCGGATGTTCAAGTCTCTGGCTATTATTGTATTGGAGTCTGTCTCTCTCTTGAATTCTAATAATATTTGCTTTACATATCTGGGTGATTCAGTGTTGACTGCATACATATTTATAACTTATCATTTTATTTATTTATAACTCTTATCATTTTATCATTATATAATGACCTTCTTTGTCTCTTCTTATAGTTTTTAATCTTGAAATCTATTTTGTCTGGTAGAAGTGTCCTGCTCTTTTCCGGTTTCCATTAGAATGAAATTTCTTTTTCCTTCCCTTTGTTTTCAGTCTATATATGCCCATGTGTCTTCATAGATGAAGGGTATTTCTTGTAGGCAACAGATTATTGGGTCATTTTTAAAAATCCATTCAGCCACTCTGTCTTTTGATTGGAGAGTTTAGTCCATTTACATTCTATGTTATTATGTATAACTAAGGCCTTACTCCTGCCATTTTGTTATTTGTTTTCTGGTTGTTTTGTGGTCTTCTTTCTTTTATTCTTCCCTGTCTTCCTTTACTCTGGTGGCATGTTTTAATTTCCTGCTGTTTATTTTTTGTGTGTCTGTTATAAATTTTTTGATATGTGGTTACCATGAGGCTTGCAAATAATATCTTAAAACCCATTATTTTAAAGTAATGACAACTTACCACAGATTTCATAATTGAACAAACAATCTAACAAACAAGCTAGGAGAACACTAATGAAAACGTGACACTTTTATTTCATCCCACTGCTTTTAAAGTTTTTGTTTTTATTCATATCTTATAGCACTATGACTTCAAAAAGTATTATAATTATTTTTGATTGGTTCATCTTTTAGTCTTTCTACTCAAGATATAAGTAGCTTATATACCATAATTACAGTGTTATAATATTCTGCATTTTTCTGTGTACTTACTATTGCCAGTGAATTTCATACCTTTGGATGATTTCTTATAGTTCATTAATGTTCTTTCCTTTCATACTGAAGAGCTCTCTCTTTAGCATATCTTGTAGGACAGGGCTGGAGTTGATGAAATCCCTCAGCTTTTGTTTGTCTGGAAATGTCTTTATTTCTCCTTCATGTTTGATGGACATTTTTGCTAGATATCCTAATCTAGGATAAAAGTTACTTTCCTTCAGCATTTTAAATACGTTATGCCACTCTCTTGTAGCCTGTAAGATTTTCACAGAAAAGTCTTCTGCCAGAGGTATTGGAGTTCCATTATGTTATTTGGTTCTTTTCTCTTGCTGCATTTGGAATCATTTCTTTATCCTTGTCCTTTGAGAGTTGTATTTTTCAATGTCTTGAGTTAGTCTTCTTTGGGTTAGATCTGCTTAATGTTCTATAACCTTCTTGCAGTTGTATATTGATATCTTTCTTTATGTTTGAGAAGTAATTATCCCAATGAATAAACTTTCTACCCCAATATTTTTTCTACCTCCTCTCTGAAGCCAATAATTCTTATATTTGCCTTTTTGGGGCTATTTTCTAGATCTTGTGGGCTTACATTTTTGTTTTTTATTCTTGTTTCTTTTATCTCCTCTGGGTGGTTTTACACAGCCTGTCTTCATACTCACTAATTATTTTTCTGCTTTGATCAATTCTGCTGTTAAGAGACTCTGATGCATTCTTCAGAATGCCAATTGCATTTTTAAGCATTAGAATTTCTGCTTGATTATTTTTAATTATTTCAATCTCTTTGTTAAATTCATCTGATAAGATTCTGATTTCCTTCTCTGTGTTACCTTGGATTTCATTCAGCATCCTCAGAACAGTATTTTGGAATGTCTGTCTGAAAGGTAACATATCTCTGTCTCTCCAGGATTAGTCACTGGTACCTTATTTATTTGGTGAGGTCATGTTTTCTTGATGGTCTTGATGTTTGTGGGTGTTCATTAATGTCTGGGCATTGAATAATTAGGTATTTTTGTAGGCCTCACTGTCCGGCCTTGTTTGTACCCATACTGCTTTTGAAGGCTTTCCAGGTATTTGAAAGGACTTAGGTGTTGTGATCTGTCTTTGGTCACTGCAGCCATATCTGCAGTAGGGAGCACCCTAAGTTCACTAACACTGTGACTCTTGTAGACTCATAGTAGCACCGCCTTGGTGGTCTTGGGTGAGACCCAGGAGAATGCCCTGGATTACCATGCAGAGACTCTTGTTCCCTTCCCTCACTTTTTCCCAAACAAATAGAGTGTCTCACTCTCTCTTTGTACTGAGCTGCCTGTAGCTGGAAGAGGAGTAGCACAATCACCCCTGTGGCCACCACAGCTGCGACTGCATTGAGTCGGACCAAAGCAAGCACAATACTAGGTCTCATCCAAGGCCTTTGGCAATCATTGCCTGGCTATATTCACTCATAGTCCAAGGGATCTATAATCAACAGATGGCAAGTCCAGCTAAGGGTTGTGTCCTTCCCTTCAGGTCACTGAGTTCTCTCTGGTGCTAGGTGGGTCCAGAGATATTGTCCAGGAGATGGAGCCTGGAGTCAGGAAACTTAGGAATCTATCTCTTGCTGTATTTTACTGTGGCTGAGCTGGCACACAAGTCTTTCCCACTCTTCCCTCTCATTTCCTCAAGCAGAGGAGCCTTTCCTTGTGGTCACCACAGCCCCAGACTCATGGTTAGTACTGCCTGGCTAAAACTGATATTCACTCAAGACCCAAGGGCTCTTCAGTCAGCTTGTGGTGAATGCTGCCAGGCCTGGGTCTCCCACTTCAGAGCAGTGGGCTCACCTCTGCTCCAGTGCAGGTCCAGAAATGCTATCAAGGAGCCAGGGCCTGGAACAGGGAATCCCAAGAGACTGCTAGGTACTCTATCCCACTGTGGCCAAGTTGGTACCCATGTTGCAAGACAAAGGCCCCTTTAGTCTTCCCTCTACTTTGCTCAAGCAGAAGAAGTCTATTCCTGTAGCCATAATATCTAGGAATGTGCTGGGTTACAACTGACGCAGCACATATCTGAGTGTCACCTAAATCCTGCAATGAGTACTGCCTAGCTACCACTGTGGATTATTCAGGGACCAAGGGCTCTTTAGTCAGCAGGTGATGAATCCTGCCATGACTGGGTCCTTCTTTTCGAGGCAGTGGGTTCCCTTCTGGCCCAGAGTGTGTCTAGAAATATCACCTGGGTATTGCCTGAAATGGGGGCCTCAGTACTCTGCCTGGTGCCCTGTTCTACTGTGGGTGGGCTGGTATTCAAGTCACAAGATAAAGTTTCCTTTTTTTTTTGAGATGGAGTCTCAGTCTGTCACCCAGGCTGGAGTGCAGTGGCACGATGTCAGCTTACTGCAACCTCTGCCTCCCGGGATCAAGCAATTCTCCTGCCTCAACCTCCTAAGTATCTGGGACTACAGGTGCACGCCACCACGCCCAGCTAATTTTTTTTTTTTTTTTTGTATTTCAGTAGAGTCGGGGTTTCACTGTGTTGCCCAGGCTAATTTCAAACTCCTGAGCTCAGGCAATCTGCCCGTCTTGGCCTCCCAAAGTGATAGAATTACAGGCATGAGCCACCGCGCCTGGTCAAGATAAAAGTTTTCTTTACCCTTCCTTCTCCTCTCCTTAAGCAGAAGGATGGAGTCTCTCCCAGAGGTGTGAGTTGTGCTGCCTGGGACTAGGGGAGGGCTGACACAATCACTCCCTTTGCTTCCCCAGCTGGCGTCTCACTAGGTCACGTTCACCCCAAGTCTACTGGCTCTGAGACCAGCACAGCACCAAGGCTTGACCAGGAATTGCAGTCCTTATGGCCTAGACTGCTCTTCAAGTTGAGTTAGAACCCCAAGGAACTTTAGCCCATGGTGGCAAGGCTTGATGGAATTCAGTTTCTGACCATTGGAATGGACAATTCACCTCTGGCTAGGCCTTGTATAAATGCTCCCTCCATGTGCACCGACTGAGTTCTGTCCCATGTTGCTTTCTGCTGTAACAGCAGCACTGAGTTCCAATGCAAAGTCCCACAATAATTGCACTCTCCCTCTCCCAGACACAAAGATTCTCTATCCATGCCACATGGCTGCTGCAGGGGGATGAGGGAGGTGTGGTGTAGGCAATTCAAAACTGTTTTTCCCACCCTCTTTAGTGCTTTTCTCCTTAATATGATGTTAAAACTAGGTATTGTAACTGCTCAGTTAATTTTTTGTTTGTTCTTATGAAGGTGCTTTTTTTTTTTTTTTTTTTGAAACGGATTCTTGCTCTGTCACCCAGGCTGGAGTGCAGTGGCGCAATTGCAGCTCACTGCAAATTCCACCTCCTGGGTTCAAGCGATTCTTCTACCTCAGCCTCCCGAGTAGTTGGGACTGCAGGCGCATACCACCATGCCCAGCTAATTTTTGTATTTATTGACATATTTTATTATAAATGAATGCTGGATTTTATCAATTTTTTTCTATGTCTATTGAGATGATAATATTGTTTTTGTCCTTTCTACCAATGTGATGTGATGTCCTTTCTACCAATTTGCATAAATTGAATCAATTCTTAACATAGCTCTCCCTTGATCATGATGTAAACCTTTTTGATGTGCTGTTGTATTTGGTTTGGTAGTATTTTGTTAAGGATTGTTTTATCTATCTTCATTAGGAATATAATTTACTTTTTTGTTGTGTTCTTGCTTGGTTTAGGCATCAGGGTAACACTGGCCTCATACAATGAATTTGGAAAAATTCCCATTCCCTCAATTTTTTTTGGAATTGTTTGAGAAGAATAGGTATCAGTTCTTCTTTAAAGTTTGGCATAATTTAGCAGTGAAGCTGTCTGTTCCTGGCCTTTTCTTTTAGGGAAACTATTTATTATTGATTTAATCTCATTATTCTGTATAGGTCTGTTCAGGTTTTTTATTTCTTCTTGGTGCAATCGTGGTAGGTTGTATGCATTCAGGCATTTACTCATTTTCTCTATATTTTTCAACTTGTTAACATGCAATTATTGATAATTGTCTTTAATGATCCTTCGTATTTATGTGGCATCATCAGTTGTAATGTATCCTTTTTCATTTATGATTTTATTTATTTGTTTCTTCTCTTTTTTCCCTGGTTGGTCTAGCTAGTGGCTTAACAATTTTGTTTATCTCGCCAAAATAATCTTTTTTGTTTCATTGATCCTTTATATATTTTCTGTCTGTATACATTTAGTTCCATTCTGATCATCATCATTTCTTTCCTTCTACTTATTTCGAGTTTGGTTTGTTCTTGCATCTTTAGTTCCCTGGGGTGCATTGTTAGATTGTTTATTTAAAACCTTTCTATTTTTTTGATGTAGGATTTTAGTGCTATAAACCTCCCTCTTAATACTGCTTTTGCTGTATTCCATAGGTTTTGGTGTGTTGTGTTTCTATTTTCATTTGTTCCAAAACATTTGTAAAAACTTCCTTCTTAATATTTTAATTGGTCCATTGGTCACTCACGAACAGATTGTTTAATGTCCATGTATTTGTACGGTTTTCAGTTTTCAAAATTCCTCTTCTTATTAACATCTAGTTTTATTCCATTGTAGTCATGAATGATACTTGATGTGATTTTGATTTTTAAAAATTTGTTCATACTTATTTAATAGCATAATATATGGTTAATCCTGGAGAATGTCACATGTGCTGATGAAAAGAATGTGTATTTTGCATCTACTGAAGGAAATAATCTATAAATGTTTGTTAGGTCTATTTGGTCTAAAATGCAGTTTAAATCCTTTCTTTGTTTATTTTCTCTCTAGAGAATCTTTCCAAAGGTGAGAGTATTGAAGTCCCCAAGTATAATTATATTTGAGTTGATCTCTCCCTTTAGATCTAATAATATTTGCTTTATATGAGTTCTCTGGTGTAGCGTGCTTATATATTTAAAATTATTATATCCTCTTGATGAATTTGTCCCTTTGTCATTATATAATCACCTTTTTGTTTCACTTTACAGTTTTGACTTAAAGTCTGTTTTATCTATTATAAGTATAGCTGTTCCTGTTTACTTTTGGTTTCCATCATTTTTCATCCTTTCAATTTCAAATTATGTGTGTCTTTATAGGTGAAGTGAGTTTCTTGTAGGTAGCATATATTTAGGTTTTATTTTATAATCCATTTACCCAGTCTATATTTTTAATTGGGGAATTCAATGTGTTTACATTCAAGATTATTATTGACAGGTATGGATTTATTCCTATATGGTTATTTTTTCAGATTGTTTTATATATCTTTTGTTCCTTTCTTCCTCTCTTATTTTTTTATGTTTATGGCTTAGTGTTTTTATGTAGTGGTAAGATTTCATCTCTTCCTCCTTCTCATTTGTGAACCTGATTTACTAGTGAGTTTTACACTTTTTCATGTTTCATGATTGTAGTTATTGTCTTTTTGCTTATAGATGTAGGACTTCCCCTAGCATTTCTTTTAAAACTAATTTAGTGGGTGATGAATTCCCTCACTTTTTGCTTATCTGGGAAATAATTTATTTCTTCTCTATTTCTGAAGGACAGGTTTGCTGGGCATAGTTTTCCTAGGTATAATTCTGTTTACTTTTAGAACTTTGAATATAGTATCCCATTTTCTCCTAGCCTATAATGTTTGTGCTGAGAAATCTGCTGTTAATCTAATGGTAATCTGCTTTTGTGACTAGATGCTTTTCTCTTGCTGTATTTACAATTCTCTCTTGGTTTTGACTTTTGAAAATTTGAATATAATTTGCCTGAAAAAGAACTTTTTTGGGTGGAATCCACTTGAGGTTCTTTGAGCTTCCTGGATCTGGATATTTATATTTCTCCCAAGACTTCTGCATCCTCAGCTTCCGCATCCATGTATTCAACCAACTGCAGATTGAAAACAATCAGAAAAGAACAATACAAATAACAATACAATAATAAAAATGATACAAATAAAAACAATACAATGTAACAGTTATTTACATAGCATTTATACTGTGTTAGCTATTATAGATAATCTAAAGATTTAAAGCATAAGGGAGGGTGTGAATAGGTCTATTGAAGTACTATGACTTTTTATATAAGGAACCTGAGCATCTGTGGATTTTGGTATCTATCTCCTATCTGCTATAGGAGAAAAAAATCCAATGAATGTGACCATTGTTTACAAATGTCACCTATCCTTTTGTTTAAGGTAAATGGTTTGATTAAGATGTTTTGATATTATTTTTAGAGAGTTCTGGGACTAGAGTTGGCTCAAAGTGATCAGGTCGTGATGAAATCTTCCTGGTCGGATGCTTTGGGTTAAGCTACACTTTGGTTTGTCCAAGCACACTTTCCAGTACACTTACCATGTTACAGCTTATTAGGCTTGGAACTAATTCCCCATGGGGGATCATGGTATTGCTTCTTAGCATTTTTAGAGAATTGTAGTTAGTCACTAAATATTTGTTTAATTGAATTTAAAAAAAGGTGGTTTACATTCCGTTATGAAATTATCTAGGAATGATAACTAACAATAATTTAAATACTGAACTTACTTTATATCCATAGAGTTCAGATGTTTAGTATCTTATGTAGAAAAAATAAAAGGTAGTGTTATATTTGGTGTGATTTTTAATAATTATGAATGAAAAAAAACTTACATTTTGTTTAGAAATGTCAATTTCTATTTATTTATTTTTTTTTTTTTGAGACGGAGTCTCGCTCTGTCACCCAGGCTGGAGTGCAGTGGCCGGATCTCAGCTCACTGCAACCTCCGCCTCCCGGGTTCACGCCATTCTCCTGCCTCAGCCTCCCGAGTAGCTGGGACTACAGGCGCCTGCGACCTCGCCCGGCTAAGTTTTTTGTATTTTTAGTAGAGACGAGGTTTCACTGTGTTAGCCAGGATGGTCTCGATCTCCTGACCTCGTGATCCGCCCGTCTCGGCCTCCCAAAGTGCTGGGATTACAGGCTTGAGCCACCGCGCCCGGCCAGAAATGTCAATTTCTAATTGTGCAAAATTTCATGATTTTACAAATAATCAGTGTAGATGTCCTTATTTGTCACTAGACAAATGGGTCTTACTCTATTGATTATTAAACTAAACCTTGTTAAAAGTGAAGTAAATATCAGAAACTTTTCTAAATTAAAATTAATTTTAGAAGCTTTCCAGCAATCCATGATTATTCTTCCTTTAATTTTGGACAGCATCATTACACAGCAGTGCATTCTTTAAGAACTTTCATTAACTGAGGCAAGTTATGCCATTTCAATATTGATCTATTGAAAAAGATATCCATTTTTTCCATGTTACAGTGGCAGAAATAAGCCTTTTATTTGATATGTCAGGGAGCCAAAACTAGAATTAATATCCCCTGTCTATGTAAATACCAAATTAGGTCACACTGATATGACTAAAGCACTAAACAAAAGATCTCAGCAGCAAAATGGAGATAGAGATAACATACTGTCATATTCAGGGCTCTTGGGTGGACCTAATTAATCAGCTTTCCCAGGTGTGACATTTCCCCTTCAGTCTGAATTATGTCCAAGATGAGTCTTAGGCACTGTCTGATGCTCAAGCAGTTTATTCTGGCAGTACTCTTACAAGACAGAGAGTGGGAACAGGCTAGTATCATAAGACAGATACAGTCAGGGAGTCAAATGACCTATTATTTATGAAATTTCCATCTGGGGACCAATCTCAAAGTGTGGGAGAGTTTTCTCCCTTTCTTATACCTGTACTCAGTCCAGGTCAGTTACCAGATGTTTTGTTCATAAAGGAAATTTAAGCTATTCTTGTAAAACTAAGCTTTGTTTTAAGGTTTATGAGAATTGCAAGTATGCCGAAGTGCTCTCTCCTGGAAATCCCTGGGCCAGGGATGAAAATTCCCAGGCCAAGTTTCATCATAATGTGAGACGTGTGAGTGGACCTTATGGCTATCATTAATCTTACAGCCAGAAAATGTCTCTCATACTATACTACACATAACATATAGTATCATTATAAGAATTGAAAACTAAGAAATAGAAACCTTTAGCATTAGGCTTAACATTATTATCTGCAATGAAGAATTAATGTTAGAAGAAACTTTTCCATTAGTGGTTTGATAATTTTAAAGAACTGTATGGTTAGGAATTAAGTAGTTACCATTCTTTACTATAATTCTGAATATGTAAGAAAGAAACCAAGTCAGTAATAAGAATAAAATGGAAATGTGCTAAATTAGCTAAATACAGAAGTTCATGTGGAATTGAATGGCAAGTGAGAATTTAGTGCAGATTGCTAAAAAAAAAAAGAAAGAAAGAAAGAAAAGAAATACGTGAGTACGAGAAAACAGTATGCATTCCTGTGCTGGGATACAACTTCGAATGCTATGATAAGGCAAAGGGGACAGCAGTACTTCTGTTCCACACTGAATTCGCAATATACATTCATAGAGTAGTACCCTAAGAAGAGCAAACCAGAACACTGGAACTCACCAGTTAGGATTCAGTTACCCTTTAGACCGCTAAGTGTCCAAACTACATATGTCTGAAAACTGTGTATACAAAATAATGGCAAAGAATAATGAAAATATGACTTTTTAAATGAGGTTCAGCCATATTTTAAAAATGAAAAGGAGAAGGCTATATTTAACTTTTCCTTTGATTGTCCTCCCACCCCCCCAGGCTTTATCTTCCTTTTCCTCTTAGGCATTTAGAATGTATTAGCTGTAACTCCTATGTTGCTCAGGGCCCTCGGTTTTCCTAGGGGTGCCTCAGAGTATCACTGCTAAGATGTAAGGGGCTTCAGGATCCAAGAAGCCCCTCCACCCTCAGTTCTGCTGGGGCAGCTGCTCCTTTTATCTGTTTACAGTTTTGTGTAAGATCTCATTTTTAAAAAATCACTGCTTTAAAGTTTGAAAAATACTATTCCAGCTCTCTTAAAATTCGTTCACAAAAAATGTATTTTCTATTGATCTGTCAAAGTAGTTTTTAAAAATCACATTAGTACCCCTTCTTTCTCTATGTAAAGGGAGGGAAATTTACAAATTATTTTGCTTTTTAAAAGTGTTTCAACATCAGAAAGCAAATACTCGAAGAATTTATTATAAAGAAAGAAGGTTCTTAATTTCAAGGTTAATATTTTTCCATGGAAACACTGTGAACCTTGATTGAGACATGCTTAAAGGTATTTCTATAGAGCTCCAAGTCTTTATAAGCCTTGGTTTCCTTATCTGCAAAATAGAGATATTGCTTATTTTTTAGAGGTTTGGGGAAGATTCAATGATATAAAAATCCTAGTGTAAAAGGCCCCATCTGTGGCCTCAAAACTATTATTTGCTGTCAGTAAGTTAAACCACAAAGAAAGCTCACAAATTTATCTGAATTTTTAATATTTTCTTTATACCTTTCATTTTTTAAAAGAATATATTTAAATAGTAAATGAAAAAGGTAAAAAATATGCAAAACCTGGAAGAGCAATCAAATAGGAAAAACATATAGTTATATAAAAAATTAGCCTGTTGCAATTAGCAACAATTGCTTTTATGCTCCCTACTATGACGGCAATATCATATCTGAGATGGCAGAACCATGTGCCATAGCTGGTAGCATCATAATTCTGGCTTGCTGATCAGTTCTGACTAATAGTTCTTGTTCTTGGAATTTACTTTGACATTCACTTAGTTTCTCTAGTTCTGACCTTCTTTTGGCCACTGGCCTTATTTGAACTTTCCTGCTTGGATCTGATATTTCCTATAACAATTCTTTCATACTCCCACTTCTGAGATTTTTCAGTGCTGGTGGTACAGTTCATTCATGAGTGGTCCTACTCGGGGCTTTGGAAATGTGCCCAAGTCTCTCACCTGTCTATCTCAGCTTTTGTCTCTTACGTTCTCAGAGTATCTGGAAAAATGGAATTAACTTTATTCCTTCCTTCCCACACTCCCCTCTTCCTTCTTTCCCTCCTTCCTTTCTTCCTCTCATCCTTTTCTTCTTGATTGCCTTCCTTCCTGCCATTTTCCTTTCTTGGCTCTCTCTCTCTCTCTTTCCCTTTCTCTCTTTCTTTCTCTCTCTCTCTCTTTCCCTTCCTTCCTTCCTTCCTTCCTTCCTTCCTTCCTTCCTTCCTTCCTTTCGACTTTAGAGAAAAATAAACTAAGAACTTACTAAGTGTCTGACACTTTGAAAGGTAGTGGAAATACAATGGAAAAATAGATATGACCCCTGCTTGCGTGAAGTATATGTCTAGGGCAGGGATGTAAACATTAAACATTAAACAAATATCCACACAAATAATTTTAAAATGTCAACTGTGCATGTGCTATAAACAGAGGTAGACAGTATTCTGAGAGTCTTTAACAGAAATGTTTTACTTTGTGAGGCATCACTGGAAAAGTGACACTAAAGTTGATATTAAGAAGGTGTATAGGAGTAACTTCTGTGAAGAGTAAGAGAAATAAAATACATTGATTAGAAGAAATATGAACAAAGACCTTATGTTTGGCAGGAGCACTGATTGTGTCATATATAATAGGTGAGAAACTAAATGCGTGGGACAGACAATTCAGGAGACCATTGAGAATCTCGATGAGAAGATTTTTTTTTTTTTTTTTTTGCGGTCAGGGATAAAAGCTTAGATTTTGCTCAAAGACCAGTGCATACAAACATAAGAGTCAAAATTCATGCAATTTACCCATATAACAAACCTGCGTATGTACCCTCTGAACATAAAAGTTGAAAGAAAAAAATGGAAAAAATAAAAATAGGAGTAAAATAAATTTAGTTTCAATAGTTATTTTTTAGGATTTGACAGATCTTGCATGAGGTTCAGGGTTTTTGACACCCTCAGCTATAATAATAGCAGAACTAGAAGTTGCAAAGTCACAAAATGAGGGCTAGATGATGTTTAGTAAAGGAAGCTTATTATCTGCAAAAGGTGTATTTTTACAAAGCAGGAAACTGGGACCCAAAGAAAGTAAGAAATATACATCAGATTACATTTCTGAGAAACAGCTGAAATCATAGCACCTGTATTCTACCTAAATAATAAAGTATTCATTCAGAAATAATTAATGTTATCCTACTATATGCTAGTCACAATTTCAAGTACTGGGAATTCTGTGCTCATAAAACTCATAGTATTGTGAAGAACCCTGCAAAATGCAGTGTGAACAGTTTATAATATGGGGATTACAGTTTATAATGTACATACATTTATTAAATAGGCACTAACATTAATGATGCTGTGTTAGGGAAGATTTACTGGAGCAAGTGATGTCCACTTTTAGGTGGGGCAATTGAGAAACACAAGCCAGGCAACAGGGGTTTCAAATGCGAATTTGTCAATTACATAGAATAGAATATGAGAAAGGCAAGACTTGAGAGGAAGAGATAAGTGGGTATTGAAAAATAAGAACGAAGCAATAAAAAGCCAAATTATTAAGAAATTTGTTGGCCATAGTAAGGAATTTGGATTCATTCTATGAGCAATGGAAGTCACTACAAGAGTAATAAGATCAGATTTGCATTTTAGAAGGACTCCTATGGCTGCATTGGGGGGATGAAGAATGCAAGGGCAAAACTTGAGGCAAAAACATGTGTTAAGAAACTGCTTAAATTATGCATCCAAAGAATGTAGGGATCTGTTTTAGGATGGGAACAGTGAATAGAAAGAGACGTGAAACCATTCCAAAAATGTACAGAAAGTGAAATTGACGTTACTTGGTGCTTAAATGTTTCAGGGTGGCAGATGAGAAGATAGGGAGAGACAAGGAAGTGTGAGAATAGCACCGAGGTTTTACCATAAATCTTCCCTAGGAGTATTTTTAAAGATGGTGAGTTAAAATAACTGTGAATTTGATTTTTATTATACTGTTTGCCTCTATGCATATATTCCTAAACAATACGTTCTTTAATTTTGCCAGTTTTCTGAATCTTATCTAAGTGGAATATTCTTCTGTGACTTGCTTCTTTCTCTCAGGATTATATGTTTGACATTCATCTGGGTGGTTGTGTTTAGCAGTAGTTCATTCAATTTCATGGCTATCTAGTGTGTTGAATGAATATATCAAAATTAATTTATCTGTTACATGGATGATATTCATTTGAGGGTTTCCAGATTTTTCAGTTATGAAAACGCTGAGAACATCATTTTACATGTCTCCTAATACACATGTGTAACAGTTTCTCTAAGATAATCATCCAGGAGTAGAACTCTAGGTTGTATGTATTCCAGGGATTATATCCACTTATGCTTCACTTATAATTATAAATTCCCGATGTGCCACATCCATGTCCATGCCTGATATTGTCTGGCTTTTCTTTTTCTCTCACTTTCTCCCTCTCTTTCACTCTCCCCTTTCTGCTCTTCATATCCTTCCTTCCTTCTTTCCTTTCTTTTTTAATCCATTGACTGTTAATGAAGTTAAACATTTTTCATACATTTTGTGTTCATCTATATTTCTCAATTGGAATTTTCTGTTCAAAATTTCCTCACTTTTTTCTATTGTATTATTTATATTTTAATTATTTTTAAAGCATTGTTTTTATATTGTGAATACTATTGATTTATCAGTTATATGTGCTGCAATTTTTCCTGAGTTGAGACATTATTTTTCCCTTTAAAAAATGGATCCTAGCCAGGAATGGAAAATTAAACACTGCTTGTTCTCATTCATGCTGAAGCTTAAAAAATGTTTATATCATAGGAGTAAAAAGTAAAACAGAGGGTATTAGAGGTTTGGAAGGGGTGCAGAAGGGGGAGATAAAGATTTGTTAAGGGATACAAAATTGCAGCTTGATGGGGGAATAAGTTCTAGTGTTCTATACCACTGAAGGATAAATACAATTAACAATAACACATTATATAGTTTCAAATGGCTAGAAGGAGGACATTGAATGCTCCCAACACCAAGAAGTAAAAGTTTGAGATGATGGATAAGCTAATTACCCTGATCCAATCACTATATGTTATATGCATCAACATGTACCACATAAATGTGTACAATTATTATGTACCATTTTAAAACTAAAATAAAAATTTTAAATTGTATCCTGAGACAAAAGGCAATTTTTAATTTTAAAGTAGTAAATGTAATCATTTCTTATTGTTTTTATTTTATTTTATTTAGTTTTTTTGAGACGGAGTCTCGCTCTGTCATCCAGGCAGGAATGCAGTGACGTAACCTCGGCTCACTGCAGCTGCCTCCCGGGTTCAAGCGATTCTCCTGCCTCAGCCTCCTGAGTAGCTGGCATTACAGGGGCGTGCCACCACACCCAGCTATTTTTTTGTATTTTTAGCTGAGACAGGGTTTTACTGTGTTAGCCAGAATGATCACGATCTCCTGATCTCATGATCTGCCCGCCTCGGCCTCCCAAAGTGCTGGGATTACAGGCATGAGGCACCGCTCGGGCCATTTCCTATTATTTTTGTGCTTTCAGTGTCTACCTTTAAAAACCTATCTCTTCCCAGTAATCATAACGGTAATTTCCTAAGTTGTCTTCTAAAGCTGCATAGACAAAGCTCTCATATTAAAACTATAATTCCCCATGAAAATGATTTTCTTTGGTATGGTATAGGTTCAATCCCAAAGCTTTTCCCTGTGAATAATATGTTGTTCTCACTTCCTGTATAGCCCAGGTAATCTCAGTAGGTACATATTGACCACATACTTATCTCCACACAGCTCTAAAGCCTGACACTGACACTTGAGCAGTGCTGTGGCGTACAGTAACTAGAGAGAAATAATGTCCAGTAACCGTAAGTACATGAAGTGTTTCGGAATGTGACATAGCCAGCCGGTCTGCACTATTTAGTAATAATGATTGGATGTTTTATTTGCACTTGGTTTCAGTGACGTAGGCTGGCGGGGTTGATAGTGAAGGTTGGTCTACATTTTCAAGCATACAAGTAGTGGTTTGAGACCTAGAGGCAAAGTAAGGCATGTGTGACCCAGTGACAAAGAAGCCTGCTCTTCATTCTCTGCACCCTTCAGTGCATATCCTGTTGAAGTCCTGTATCCTTTACCTCTAAGAAAGCTGTTTTGTAAGTACAACTGTTTGTGTACTTTGAGTTCTTCTAGCAATTAAAAACTTAAGGCAATCAATATCTACTTAATACACTCCATTTATTGAGGTCCCTCATTTCTGATGTAAATTAAGTTTGCATGTATGGTGAGCCTCCTTCTGAGGTTTGTTTTTCTCTTTTTTCCTTCCAATTTTCTATCCCTATATGACCATCCTGTTATTCTAATTAATGACTACTTTATAATAATATTTAATATTTGGTAAAATAATTCCTTGCCATGTTATTTTTAAATTATTATTATACTTTAAATTCTAGGATACATGTGCACAACGTGCACGTTTGTTACATATGTATACATGTGCCATGTTGGTGTGCTGCACCCATCAACTCGTCATTTATATCAGGTATAACTCCCAATGCAATCCCTCCCCGCTTCCCCCACCCCACGACAGGCCCCAGTGTGTGATGTTCCCCTTCCTGTGTCCAAGTGATCTCATTGTTCATTTCACACCTATGAGTGAGAACATCCAATGTTTGCTTTTTTGTCCTTGTGATAGTTTGCTGAGAATGATGGTTTCCAGCTGCATCCATGTCCCTACAAAGGACATGAACTCATCCTTTTTTATGGCTGCATAGTATTCCATGGTGTATATGTGCCACGTTTTCTTAATCCAGTCTGTCACTGATGGACATTTGGGTTGGTTCCAAGTCTTTGCTATTGTGAATAGTGCTGCAATAAACATACGTGTGCATGTATCCTTATAGCAGCATGATTTATAATCCTTTGGGTATATACCCAGTAATGGGATGGCTGGGTCAAATGGTATTTCTAGTTCTAGATCCTTGAGGAATCGCCACACTGTTTTCCACAATGGTTGAACTAGTTTACAGTCCCACCAACAGTGTAAAAGTGTTCCTATTTCTCTACAACCTCTCCAGCACCTGTTGTTTCCTGACTTTTTAATTATCACCATTCTAACTGGTGTGAGATGGTAGTATCTTATGTATTCTTGGAAGTTTGCTCGCCATATAAATTTGAGAGCCAGCCTGGCAAGTTTATTAAAAACAACCACAACAAAAGTACATGAAACTACCTGGTCCCAGTGTTTTCTTTATAGAGACTTTATAAAGTGGCAAATTGAATTTATTGGATTGGAAATTATTCAAATAGACAGAATATTCTTAGGTCAGTTTGGATAAGTTCTATTTTTCCAGTTTAGTTTTTTCTTATTTGTTGGCATAAAATTGTTCATAGTATTCTATTATTATGTTTTACTTTCCTTTGCATTTGAAAATTTACCCCTGTTAATTCCTAATTGGCAATCCTCTCTTTTATTGATCACTCTCAGAGAAGTTATGTCAATTTTATGATTCATTTAAAATAATTATTTTCTATAAGTGTTTAATGTTTATATGTTAATGCTATTTTATTAATTACTACTCTTAAACTTACTTCCCTTTAATGTCTTTATTGATTTGTCTTTTCCACGGAATGTTCAGCATAGGTAAGTTTAAGACCATCTTGTTTTATAATATAGAGTATGCATTTTGTCTTCATACCACTTAGCTGGGATATTTTTGATATACAATACTTTCCTTGGCATCAATTTTAAATGCTAATTTGTTATTTCCATTGTGATTTTCACTTATACCCCACGTGTTAGAGAGCTATTTCTTGGCTTCCAAATATAGATGTTGTTTTTAAATTTCCAACTTAATTTCCTTGTGTAAGAAGACATAGTCATCATGAAAACAGTTCTTTGAAGCCTTTTAGACTGGCTTTTTGATTCAGAATATTGTCTGTTTTCATTAAATGATCTCTGTGCTTGAAAATAATATGTATTTGCCACTGGATGATTGCAACTTTCTTTATACATGCAATAGATCAAGCTTTTTAACTATGTTGTTCAATTTTTATATATTCTTTACATATGTTTCCTGCTTGGTATTTCATTTTCCGAGATATACTCTGAAAATCATTCTGATGTTGATTATTTTGTCCAATTCTCCTTCAAGTTCTGTCTCATTTATTTTTTATTTGTTGGCTTTATTGGTAAACTCTGATATGCAATGAATATGAATGAACAATTGAATCATTTTTATTACATGCCAACCCTCTTTACTGCTGATGATTCTTGTAACACTTAAAATCTAATTTGCATGATGTTGATAAAGCTACACTATATTTCTTATAGTTGCTTTCCCTAGTACGTCGTTCTCTATGACTTTATCTTTAGTCTTTCTCTGTACTTATCATTTATGTAGATCTCTTGTGAACAGCATGTGATTGGATTTCTTTTTCTAAAATCAACTTTTCAATCTTTATTTGTGTTTAAAGAGTATAGTCTGTGTGTATGCAATAATTGATATATTTGGTTTATATCTATCAGCTTAGTTTGTGCTTTCTTATTGTTCTTGCATTTCTAAAGTTTGTTTCTACTTTCTTCTCATTTGTACTTATGGATTTACCTCATACTACTTAATTCGTTTTTCTGTCTAGAAATTATAAAATCTAATTAATTCTACTAACATTAACTATTACTTTTGAGTATGTATAAATTAATAAAATCTAATATTAACAGATATTTTCTTCCTCTCCATTCAAGGACCTTAGATCACATTACCCTTATGACCTCTTCCTGCCTCATATAGCCTTTGCGATGGTTAATATTAGGTGACTAATATTAACTGAAATAAGGGTTACCTAGATGACTGGCAAAGCATTGTTTCTGGGTATGTCTGTAAGGGTATAGCCAGAGGAAATGGACATTTGAATCAATGAACTTGAAGAGGAAGATTCACCCTCAGTGTGGATAGGTACCATCCAATCAGCTACCAGGGTGACTAGAACAAAGCAGGCAGAAGAAGGGGCACACACTTTGCTGCATCTTTTGTTTTCTGTCTCTTCCTGTTCTAGACATGGCTTTCATTCCTTCTGCTCTTGAACAGTAGACTCCAGGTTCTTTGGGCTTTGGACTCTGGAACTTGCACTAGCGGCCTCCCGGGTGCTCTCAGGCCTTTAGCCAGAGGCTGAAGCCTACAAGGTCAGCTTCCTTAGTTTTGAAGCTTTTGGACATGAACTGAGCGACTACTGGCTTCTCTTTCCCCAGCTTGCAGACGACTCATCATGGGACTTTGCCTTGTAATCGTGTGAGCCAATTCTCTCTGATAAACTCCCTTCTATATATACATATATCCTATTCATTCTGTCCCTCTGGAGAACCCTAACACAGACTTCATATTCTATTTTGATATTATTTAACTTTCAAACTCATTAGCCTTGTATTATTTCATTTCACCAATGTCTGTTTGATTTAATAAAATGTACCACTTGATATATTTTGGCTGTGTCTCCACCCAAATCCCATCTTGAACCGTAGTTTCCATAATCCCCACGTGTCATGAGAGGTAATTGAATCATGGGAACAGTTACTCTCATGCTGTTTTCATGATAGTGAGTAAGTTCTCATAAGATCTCATGGTTTTATAAGGGGCTTTTCCCCCTTTGCTCTGCACTTCTCCTTCCCACCTCCATGTGAAGGATGAGTTTGCTTCCCCTTCTGCCATGATTGTAAGTTTCCTGAGGCCTCTCAGCCATGCTGAACTGTGAGTCAATTAAACCTCTTTCCTTTATGTATTACTCAGTGTTGGGCATGTCTTTATTAGCAGTGTGAGAACAGACTAATACACCACTTTTCTTGTTTATCTTTTCTTCTTGTTTATTAAACCAAGTAACTCTTTCAGAATTTCCATTACTGTGGATTTTTAAGGGTACATTTTTAAATTGTGTTTGTCTGGCATTGTCTTTGTTGCACCTTCATTTTGAGATATAGTTTTTCTAAGTTTGCAATTTTAGATTAACTCTTATTTCTATCAGCAAATTTGGGATATTATTCACTGTTTCTGGGCAACCCAATATTTTCTTTTGAGAAGATAATTGCCAAGCTTTTAAAAAATATTTTATAAAAGCATCCCTTCTCTATGTTCTCTATGCCTGCTTAGATGTTTCCTTTGCTTTTTCTATCCTTTATTTCAGTGTGATATTTGTAGATATAGATTTCTTTATAATTTTTCATCTTGAGATAGGGTGCTCCTATGTGAGCATTTCTGTATTTCTTCACCACTAAAAGATTTCAGCATCATTTCTGTATTTTTCTAGTCTCATTCTTTCTCATTCCTTTTCTAAGACTCCTATGAGATGTATTAGACATCTCACTATAACTTCCATATCTCTTTTCTTCTATAATTTTAGTTTTCTGTGTAACATTTTAGAAAAAAGACTTCCTCTTTTCATTGCACAGCAGCACCAATTTTATCAAGTGTCTGTATGTTAACAGATTTGATCTGTTCTGTATTCTAACTGTCCATTCGTGTGTCAGTATCAATGTGCCTTATTTACAATTGCTTTATAATGATACTGATGTCCAAGAAACTTAGTCCTCCTAACTTATCCTTATTGTTTCTATTGTGTTAAAAAACACGTCATAGTTGGCCACCTTAAGCATTTTTAATATACAATAATGTTAAGTATATTTACATTGTTCTGAAAGAGATCTCCAGAACTTTTTCAACTTAAATTTAAATTCCATACTACAGAATTTAAACTTCATACTCGTTAAACAACAATACCCGCTTTCTTCCTCCCCTAACCTCTGGTACTTTCTAGCTCTAAAAATCTGCCTATTTTAAGAAACTTCATATAAGTGTAATCATTTATTATTTATTCTTTTGAGGCTGGCTTATTTCATTTAACATAATGTCCTCAAGGTTTATTTGTATTTTAGAATGCGGTAGAATTTCCCTACTTTTCAAGGCTGTATAATATTCCTGCATAAATAAAACACATTTTGCTCATCCAGTCCTCTATCGGTGGACATTTCAGTTGTTTCTACTTCATGGCTATTGTGATTACTGCCATTATAAACACAGGTGTAAAAATATCTCTTCAGGATTCTGCTTTCAGTTCATTTGACTCTATACCCAGAAGTGAGATTGTCACAAAATATGGCATTCTATTAATTGTTTGAGGAACCACCATTCTGTTTTCCAAAGCAGTTGCATAATTTTACATTTCTACCAACAGGCTACAAGGGTCACACAACTTCTCCATATCCCCACCAATACTTGTTATTTTCTATTTTGGGGGATAGTAGCTATTTTAAATAGGTGTAGGATAAAATATCATTGTGGTTTTGATTTGCATTTTTTTGATGATTAGTGATATTTTGCATCTTTTCTTATGATTTTTGGCCATTTGTATATTATCTACTTAGAAATGTCTATTCGTGTCCTTTGCTCATTTTTCAAACAGGTTATTTGATATTTTTGTTATTGAGTTTTAGTAGTTGTTCATATATTATAGAAATTAATTCCTTATCAGATACATAATTTGCAAATATTTTTCCCATTCTATTGGTTGCCTTTTTACTCTGTTAATTGTGTCCTTTTATTAGCAAAGGTTTTTTTTAAGTTTGAGATAGTCCCTTTTGTTTGCTTGCTTTTGTTTTTCTGTGCTTTCAGTTTCAAATGCAATAAATCATTGCCAAATGCAGTGTCATGGAGCCTTTTCCCCTATGTTTTTTTCTAGGACTTTATAGTTTGGACTTTACATTTAGGTCTTTAATCCATTTTGATTTGTTTTTCATAAATGATGTAGGTCCAATGTCTTTCTTTTGCATATGGATATCTAGTTTTAAAAGCACCATTTGTTGAAGATATCATGCTTTTCCCATTGAGTAGTCTTGGCACTACTGTGGAAGATAATTTGACCATATACATGAGGGTTTATTTCTCGACTGCTTATTCTATTCTATTGTCCTACATATCTGTCATGATACCAGTACCACACTGATTTGATTAGTGTAACTCTGCAATATGTTTTGAAATCTCAAAGCATGAGGCCTCCAGCTGTGTTTTAAATTTTTAAAACAATTTTAAAAATTGTTTTAGCTATTCAGAGTATTTTGAAATTGCATGTGAATTTTAGAATTTTCGATTTGCTAAAAAATTGCTGTTGAGATTTAATAGAGTTGCATTGAATCCATATATCACATTGGATAGAATTGACATCTTAATATTAAGTCTTCCAACTCCCAAACATAAAATGTCCTTCCATTTATTTGAGTACACTTTAATTTCTTTCAGCAATGATTTGTAGTTTTCTGCATACAAGACATTAACCTTCTTAGTTAGGTTTCTTCTTAGGTAGTATTAGGTTGGTGTAAAAGTAATTGTATTTTTTCCACTGAAAGTAGTGGCAAAAACTGCAATTACTTTTGTGCCAACCTAATATATTCATTTAAAAGCTATTTCAAATGAAATTTTTTTTCTGTTTCTTTTTCTTTTAAACTTTTAAGTTTAGGGGTATGTGTGCAGGATGTGTAGGTTTGTTACATAGGTAAACATGTGTCATGGGGTTTCTTGTACTAACTATTTTATCACCTAGTACACGTTAGTTATTTTTCGATGCTCTCCCTCCTCCCACCCTACACCTTTCAATAAGCCCCAGTGTGTGTTGTTTCCTTCTATGTGTCCACATATTTTCATCATTTAGCTCCCACTTATAAATGAAAACATGCAGTATGTGGTTTTCTCTTCCTGTGTTAGTTTGCTAAGGATAATGTCCTCCAGCTCCACCCATGTCTCTGCAAAGGACATGATCTCATTCTTCTTTTATGGCTGCATAGTAGTCCATACTGTATATGTACCACATTTTCTTTACCTAGTCTATCATTGATGGGCATTTGAGTTGATTCCATGTCTTTGCTAATGTGAATAGTGCTGCAGTGAACATATACATGCATGTGTCTTTATAATTGGAGGATTTATATCCCTTTTGGTACATGCCCAGTAATGGATTGCTAGGTCAAATGGTATTTCTGCCTCTAGGTCTTTAAGGAATCAGCACACTGCCTTCCACAATGGTTGGACTAATTTACACTCCCACCAATAGTGTATAACATTCCTTTTTCTCCACAACCTCGCAAGCTTCTCTTATTTTTTTACTTTTTAATGATAGCCATTCTGACTGGTGTGACATGGTGTCTTATTTTGGTTCTGATTTGCATTTCTCTAATAATCAGTATGTTGAGCTTTTCTTCATATGCTTGTTGGCTACATGTATGTCTTCTTTTGAAATGTGTCCATTCATGTCCTTTTCCCCACTTTTTAATGAGGTCGTTTGTTTTTTTTCTTTTAAATTTGTTTAAGTTCCTTATAGATCCTGGATATTAGACCTTTGTCAGATGCATAGTTTGCAAAATTTCTCTCCCATTCTATAGGTTGTCTGTTTATTCTGATGATAGCTTGTTTTGCTGTGCAGAAGCTCTTTAGTTTAATTAGATCACATATGTCAATTTTTGCTTTTGTTGCAATTACTTTTGGCATCTTTGTCATGAAATCTTGGCACGCCTCTATGTCCTACATGGTATTCCCTAGGTTGTCTTTTAGGGATTTTATAGTTTTGGGTTTTACATATAAATCTTTAATCTATCTTGAGTTAATTTTTGTATATGATGTACAGAAGGGATCCTTGACACCTATACCCTCCCAGGACTGAACCAGGAAGAAATTTAATCCCTGAACAGACCGATAATGAGTTCTGAAATTGAGGCAGTAATAAAAAGCCTATCAACCAAAAAAAAAAGGCCAGGACCAGATTGATTCACAGCTGAATTCTACCAGATGTACAAAGAAGAGCTGGTACCACTCCTACTGAAACTATTCCAAAAATGTGAGGAGGTGAGACTCCTTCCTGTCTCATTCTGAGGGTCAACATCATCCTGATGCCAAAACCTGGCAGAGATACAACAACAAAAAAATACTTGAGACCAATATCCTTGATGAATATCAGTGTAAAAATCATCAACAAAATAATAGCAGACCGAATCCAGCAGCACATCAAAAAGCTTATCCACCACAATCAAGTAGGCTTCATCCCTGGGGTACAAGGTTGGTTCAACATATGCAAATCAATACACATAAACAGAACTAAAGACAAAATCCACATGATTATCTCAATAGATGCAGAAAAGGCTTTCAATACAATTCAGTATACCTTTATGTTAAAAAAATCTAATAAGCTAGATATTGAAGAAACATACCTCAAAATAATAAGAGCCATTTATGGTAAACCCACAGCTAATATCATACTGAATGGGTGGAAGCTGAAAGAATTTCCCTTGAAAAGTGGCACAAGACAAGGATGCCCTCTCTTATCACTCCTATTCAACATAGTATTGGAAGTTCTGGCCAGAGCAGTTAGACATGAGAAAGAAATAAAGGGCATCCAAACAGGAGAGAGATGAAGTCAGACTATCCCTGTTTACAGATAACATGATCCTATATCTAGAAAACCTCATCGTCTCAGCCCAAAAGCTTCTAAGCTGATAAGCAACTTCAGCAAAGTCTCAGGATACAAAATCAATGTGCAAAAATCTCTAACATTCCTATATACCAACAGCAGGCAAGCCGAGAGCCAAATCACAAATGAGCTCCCATTCCCAATTACTACAAAGAGAATAAAATACCTAGGAATACAACTAACAAGGGAAGTGAAAGATGTATACAAGAAAATTGTTTCTTAATTTCGTTTTCTGATTATTCGTTGTTACTGTATAAAATGCAATTCATTTTTGCGTATTGATTTTGATTTTTATCCTGTATCTTTTTCTGAATATATTAGTTCTAACAGTTGTATGCGTGTGTTTGTCCATGTGTGTGTCATCTTTAGGGTTTTCTACATAAATGATCATGTTATCTACGAACAGAGATAATTTACATCTTCTTTTTCAGTTTGTCAGTTGGAACCCTGCCTGAGATTGGATGATGGAACATATATACATGGCTTCTACATGTGGCCTAGTCTTGCTTATAACCTAATAGCTAGAGTTATAAGGATGATCATCTGCAGAGAGAGATAGGGAGAGAGATAGTGCATTCAGGAGAAAGTATCACCTATTTCTAGAGTAGACTCAGAAGTCATATAGCATCACTTATTCCTTCAGTTCCACTTTATTTATAAGAAATGTATCACTAAGGTTAATACATAAACTGAAGCAGAATTAGACTCCAACTTTTGATAAGAGGATTTTAAACATGTAAAATTACCACACGTCATATATTTTAACAAGAGAAAAGGATAAAGAGTATAGTTAAATGTATAGATGTTACGGCATGAAGTTAAGGGATACCTCACAAAATTGTATTTATTTCACTGATGATTTAGAGAGAAAGTCACCTGTTGAGAATGTAGAGGGAGGTGGCAGTTCCAGAGCTTAGGTGTTTGTTGAAGTACTGAGAAATTGATATTAAAAACTGGGAAAGAATTTGAAGCATAAATTGGAAGTGATAATATTGCCCAGTTATTTGGGAATTTCTTAGTGGTGTTTATTAAGCATAACTCTTTAGAACTAAACAGATTACAAGTCCAAGATAGAGACTACAGCCAATTAGTGCAGGTATTTCTTCAGGATTTATGAATGTGTAGACATCTGAATAAGGTTGATGATAGAGAATACAGAGACAAATACGGAAACCAAACAATAAGGCTGAAGCTAGAAACAAAAAAGGAAGGAAACTAAGTGGAATAGAGTATCAATGCTGAACACCAATTTGGGACAGAAACACTGTGGTGAATTTCCAGAAGTGATCCAAGAATAATGCAGAGTTCAGAACTTGCTATCCATTGTTGTTTGGTGTCTAGTCAGATAGAAAGACCTGAACTGTTGTGTCTGCTAAATTCCAATGTAGTCCTTAACATTAATCTAAACTGAATCAACAAAATTAGGAATCAGTTCATCAAACATAGTGAGGAGATATATACATATATATATATAATCAGTTATATATAGCAGGACATTATATGTGTATGTCTGTGTGTGTGTGTGTGTGTGTGTATTACAGTTCTATAATATTATAAGAGGCCTTATTTCTGTCTTTGGAGTTTGAACCCTTCCCTCCTACTCACTAGCTACCTACACATACACACACACACACACACACGCACACATACAAAGGAGAAGTATGAGTATTCTAAGGATCTCTTACAATGAATATTATATTTTCCTGAGGCTATATGATAATGAGAATTTGCCTGAATCTATGTAACATTCCCTTATTATCATTGACTGTTGGGGAAAATATGCAATAGGAAAAACAAGGAGCCAAATCAAGAATAAATTACTACAGTTATCTTAGCTAGGATCAACAAACTGAAAAAGAGAAGAGTAGAAAAAGAGTCAAAGACTAACATGCTGATTATTCCCTGTTCCAGTGCAAAAAGACAGTGGCTACTAGAGTAAACAGACCTAGATATTCTTTGGTATATAATGCTTAATTAAATTCAATGTATTTCATAGTTTGAGAAACCTATAGGAATTGTAGTGGTCAACAAGTTAATAAAAATTATTCATAATTCAACTTTATCTGTTATATCAGCAAACGTTTATATATATTTCTAAATGTGACACACAATGTTTTACATTCTCCTTTTTTCATTGGAAACTAAAGAGGACTTTAAAAACACTTCACTTTGGGCTATTTATCATATTTCAATATACATATCTGGATAAATTGCCATTTTCACATTTATGCATTTTAACATTTTATGCCTCTTGGGAAAGTTCAACAAAATATTTTCTGACTTAAAAATATTGCTTTAATTTTCCTGTGTAGCTTATGGTAATGTTTTATTGTTTCATTGTCACATAAAATCTACCTTTATATTCTTATAATGTTGTGTATATGCATTTTCAGATGTCTAGTGACAAAAACAAAATGTTGGCCAACACTACTAAGCAGAATGAGCTGGAAAGTTAGAGTCATCACTTAGTTATACTTTGTGACTTCAAACAAGTTTTAAAAGGTTTGTGCTTTATTTTTCTCACCTATACAATGAGCATACTAAAACTAGCCCTTCTTATTTTATAATATCATAAAAATTAAAAACAATAATACATGTAAAAGATGTCTTTCTTAGTCTGTTTTGTGCTGTTATAACAGAGAAGAGGTTTATTTATCTCACAGTTCTGGTGGCTGGATAGTCTAACAGCCTGGTGCTGGAATCTGCTTGGCTTTCTGGTGAGGGACATGTAATGCATCAAGCGTGGTGGAATAATGGAAAGGCAAGTGGATGTGGGCAAAGAAGAAGGGGAACCAAGGAAGCTGACCTACTTTATAACAACCTAGTCCCGTGGGAACTAATCTATTCCTTTGAGAATTAATCTAGTCTGTTTCGCCAGAGCGAGAACTCACTCACTACCACAAGAATAGTACAAATCTACTCACAAAAGATCCACCCCATGACTCGAGCACCTCCCTCTAGGCCCCAGCTGCCAACCCTGCTGCACTGCCAACCAAACTTTAACATGAGTTTTCATGGGCATAAACCACATAACCGCATCCAAACCATGCCAATATTTTTTTTTGTGTGTGTGTGTGTGTGTGTATTTTTTTTTTTTTTTTTTTTTTTTTTTTTGAGACAGAGTCTTACTCTGTCATCCAGGGGCTGGAGTGCAGTGGTGTGATCTTGGCTCACTGCAACTTTCGTCTCCCGGGTTCAAGCTGTTCTCCTGCCTCAGCCTCCTGAGTAGCTGGGACTGCAGGTGCCTACCACCATGCCCGGCTAATTTTTGTATTTTTAGTAGAGACGGGGTTTCACCATATTGGCCAGGCTGGTCTCGAACTCCTGACCTTGTGATCCACCCGCCTTGGCCTCCCAAAGTGCTGGGACTACAGGCGTGCACCACTGCATCTGGCCACCAATATTTGTATATTTTAATGTTCTTTTAAAATAGAAGTAATATTTTCATAGATAATAAGTAGAACTATTTAAGATAATAAATAAAATATGAGAAGGTAAAATTTTAAGTCAGATAAAAGATTTTTCAGTGCACAAATAAATGTTGAGTTAAAAGTCAAAGTGAAGGTATTGCTTAACTTGTTTTCTTAACAGAGCATATAGAAAACAGTTTATCTAACTTGCTTCTCTGAAATTTCCTAAAAGCAACAGATACCAACTAGTTTGCCTTGAATTCTATGCCCATTCCTCTTTTTCATTAATAGATAGCAGACGCCCATGTAGCTGATTCTTGTTCAAGAAGTCAGAGACTACTCTGGCTCATATAAACCATGCAAAGATGTTTGACCTCATATGACTACCAGCATCATGGGAGCAGGTTCATGGTATCTTTTGACTGCTCTCTCCCACACATTATTAGAAGCCCCTCCCAATAAATCTACACCTTTATCAACATAACAACAACACCCCATAATAAGTCAATGATGTGTTAGGGAGGTTTGCAGTTAGAAGATGCGTGTCCTCAGTTATCTCCTACAAATCACCATATTTATTATAAGCAATTTTTTCCTACTTATAAGCAATTTTACTCTAACCTGTCTCAGGATTATATTAAGAGGGTGGAGAGGTAATGAATCTTTCCCTATATAATATATAAAATAAATGTCACTGAAGACTCTTAAGTAAGATTAGAAAACAAAATATTTCTATATGAGTAGAGGCAGGGGCATTCTCAATAATAAACTTTTAAAAATAAGAATATGAGGGATAAAATTAAGGAAGCCCTAGAAAGTCTCTAACTCTCATGCTTGCAACTCAAAGCAGTTTACTAGAATTCTATTTAAGCTTTAGAAATCCAAAATAGCTTTCTGGTTATTCTTCCCATGGTCGAATGAGAACATTGATAATACTGGCTAAATGCTGAGACCATGCTTTTCTTTGTCATCATTTCAGGGGCTTTGCAGTTAATCACAGCAACAAACCTACACAGCCAGTACTTTTAGTACCCCAGTACTTTCCATAAGCACCCCGAGGCTCAATGATATAAAGTCATTTTATTCATGTAACTTGTTTATTGAAGAATTTTAATTGAGAAGAATATAAGTAATTACTGCCTGAAATAAAAGATTATTAATACCCTGTTCTCTTAATAATATTTTCCGCACCTTCAATTGAATCTCGTTTACATCTTCTTTCCCAGTGCAGGTTTGGTAGAGGACCCTGACTGCTTATAGTGGTTGAAGTAGCAAGATCATCTTGTGGGCATCTACTACCCCTATCTCCAACTCTCTTCAATAGTCAGAGAGTTGACATGAGAAAGAAAAGGTCTTTTTATTTAACTGACAGTGGTTATAATTCCCTCTCCTTTCTTGCTTATTACTGCTTCTTTGGTTGGTGCTAATTGATATCTTTGTGGCAAGTATTCAAAAGCAGTCTTTCTGTGGAGGCACATCCTTAAGGGATTCTTGATCCACAATTCCTTGGATTTCTAATTTTGTTGGTTCAGTTTGGATTAATATTAAAGACTGCACTGGAATCTTTCAGAGTCAAGTCCGGTCTTTTTATGACAATGGACTCCAAAGAACGATGGAAAGCAAGCCCTGAGCTCTTTATTTCTTTTAAATGAGTTTTTCTAGCAATTTATCACACTGCTTCTTTCCACCATTGGCCCTAAGCCTTGATATGCTATACCATTTTCCTTTCCTTTTTATTTCTAGCATAAGCTCATGAAAGTTGTCAGAATCAAAATGAAATCACTTGTATCAAATCCTAACAAAAATAAATAAATAATTCCAGGAGGCTGAGGAGGGCCCTTATGCATACATCTTTATGGTAAAAACCATTACAAAGACTCTCCAAAGAGCTCTTATACACACATGCCTGTAATGAGAACTTTTGCCAAGGACTTTCTAAACTGCAGCTTGCTGCATGAGTCACAAGGATAGCCAGCCGGATACACAAAAAAGCTTGCCTGATACATTCTCTCTACTAATGAACTGGCATCAACTACTGTGATAAGACCCTGTAACCAGTACTCTCTTTGTTTCAGAGAAAATTGTCTTTCTTTTGCCTTTAAAATATCATCCCCTTGCCTTAACCCCTTTGAATATGCATATGTTCCCCATAGCCTATATATCCTGATTTTCAAATCCCCTGCACACTCTCAAATAAACTCAATATCACAGGAGAATCTCTGTGATTTAGGTTGACAAGCCTTGCTATTTGATTTCCTGCATTTGTCTCTGTACTATCATGGCCTTTGTTCAGACACACACTCCCATTAATCTTGGATAGATAACCCGTGCTAATTGCCTACACTCCCCATCCTTGAGCTTTAACCTGGATACTTCCAAGGAGTACAGTACACCTGAATGATTTGCCTCCAATTCTCTTCAATCACTCATACTTACTCCAAACCCAAATCCTAGCTCCTACCATAAGAGCATTCCACAGAGTTCCTAAAGTTACCTTGAACGACAGACTGCCAGCCATCTTGGGAAAGATACCAGCAAGATGGCACAAACCCAATTACCTGACCTGGTGTTCACTTGCCATCCAAAACAGGGAATCCAGGCTGATTTATTGTCTCTGCCTCTCTATGACCTGACAACTCTCCTTTTTACTTCCCTACTTGCATAAACACATGGACAGATTAGTGAACCTGATCCATTAGCAGACATCAAAGTGGTTAATAGAAAGACAATGTCCTCCTTTGTAATATACTTTCAATCTCCGTCAGTGATTCCCTTTGAACTTTTTCCTTTTATATGGCCTCAAATTTGGGAAATAACCTTTCATCATACTTTGTTTTCACTCCTGTTACATAGAAACCACTCCAAAAGCTAGTGGCAGAAAACAGCAATTTTTAAACAGTTTTTGTCTAAGTTGGCCAGACATGGTGGCAGGTGGGTGGAATCACCTGAAGGTCTCTTAATTCATATGACCAGCAGTTAATGCTGTAAAGCTGGGGCTGTAAGCCAGAGCACCTACATTAGGACTCTCCATGTGGCCTGAAATTCATCACAGCATGGTGGCCTCAGAATTTTTACATGGTGGCTCAGTGATCCAAATGCAAGTAGACAAGGCAAATAGCTAGGGAGAACCAGACAGAAGTTCCATGGCTTTTTTTTTTTTTTTTTTTTTTGCCATGAAAGTTCTGCTGTTTCACTTCTGCCACATTCTACTGGTTATAAGCAAGTCACTGAGGTCAGTCAGCTCAGATTCAAGGAAATTAACATCTCAATGGGAGGAGTGTCAAAGAATCTGCAGATATGTTTTAAAATCATCACAGTCAACAATTCTGACATTTTCTACCCCATATCTCCATGCCTAAGACTTTTTTATACAGACCAGAAGAAAGAATGGATTTAGATAGTGCCTAGAGGTACTGGGTCAGCTTGGCTTGGCAATCACTTAAGGTCCCCAAGAGGAAGTGTGTGGCCCCAGGTTTAGGCAGTCCTCTTTAGGATTCAGAGTACTTATTTATTTTTAAAATATTTTTATTTATCAGTTTTATTGAAATAGAATTCTAATACCATGTAATTAACTCATTTGAAGCATACAATTCAATGGTTTTACATTCACACAATTATGCAGTCATCACCACAATCAATCTTGTAACATTTTCATCACTCCAAAAAGAAACCATATACCCATTAGCAGTCACTCCCTATTACTCCCAATCCCAGCTCCTGGAAACCACTAATCTATTCTGTCTCTAAAGATTTGCATTTTCTGGCTATTTGATGTAATTGGCATCATATAGTATGTGGTATTTTCTAACTGACTTCTTTCACTTAGCTTAATGTTTTCAGGGTTTCTCCCTGTTGTAGCCTGTGTCAGCACTCTTACTTTTTATGACAGAATAATGTCCCATTATATGGATATATAACACTTTGTTTATCCATTCATCTGTTTGTGGACAGTTGGGTTGTTTCCAGTTTTTAGCTATTATGAACAATTCTGCTATGAACATTCAAGTACGAGTTTTTGTGTAGACATATGATTTCATTTATTTTGGGTATATACTTAGGAGTGGAATTGCTGGGTCATATAGTAACTCTATATTTAATTTTTTAGAAATTGCCAGAGGGTTTTCCACAGCAGCTGCATCATTTTGCATTCTCACCAGCAGTAGATGAGGGTCCAGTTTATCCATGTTCTCACCAAAACTTGTTATTATATTTCTTTTTGATTATAGCTATCCTAGCAGGTGTGAAGTGGCATTTTATTTTGGTTTTCATTTGCCTTTTCGAGATGGTTAATGATTTTGAGTATTTTATTACATTCTTATTGGCCATTTATTTATCTTCTTTCAAGAAATGTCTATTTAAATATTTTGATCATTTTGAACTAGTTCATTTGTTCTGTTTTGTTTATAATTATTGAGTTATAAGAGTTCGTGTATGCTGAAGCCAGTTCCCTATCAAGCATATGATTAGCATTTTGTCCCATATTGTCGTTGTCACTTCACTTTCTCTATGATGCACTTTCAAGCACAAACATTTTAATTTTGATGACATCCATTTTATGTGTTTGTTTTCTTTTGTCATTTACACTTTTGGTGTCATGTATAAGAAACCATTTCCTAATTCAAGGTCACCAATGTTCAATTCTGTTTTCTTCTAAGAGTTCTATAGTTTCACGTTTTATATTTAGGTCTATCATCCATTTTATATTTGAGTATGGATGTCTAATTCTCTCAGGACCATTAGTTGAAAAAAGGTATTCTTTCCACTATTGTTAAATTATCATGGCACCCTTAACAAATATCAATTGACTATAATATAAGGGTGCACTGGTGGACTCTACATTTTACTCCAATAATCTATACTTACTTATTTCTCTTTTGCTTCAGCTGCGGAGCCTAGTCACCAGTCCCCCACCCGCCTCCAAAAGTAAGAAGATGCAAATTCAACATATTTAACCATAACACTATACCATGTTGGTACACTCATGAATGAGATGCATGCTAAGCCATGGCCTGAAGGGAGATTCAAAAGCCAAGTGAGGCTTAATTCCACTTGAATAATAAGAGTTGCCTAGGCCAGGTGTGGTGATTTACACCTGTAATCCTAACACTTCAGGAGGTCAAGGCAAGAGAATCACTTGAGACCAAGAGTTAGGCATGGTAGTATGCACCTATAGTCCCAGTTACTCTGGAGGCTAAGGTGGGAAGTTCTTTTGAGCCCAGGAGTTCTAGGCTGCAGTGAGCCACGATTGCACCACTGCCTTCCAGCCTGTGCCACCGTGAGAGATCCTGCCTAAAAAAAAAAAAAAAAAAAAAAAAAAAAAAATCCTAGATCATAAGGTTCCTAGGCAGAGGATGAATCATCTGTGGAAAATCTGAATTAATTACATTGGCCTATGTTTTTTAAACTGGCCAAGCAAAATATAAGAGTGGCTTAGTCTGAGTTACTTCTCTTAGCAACCAGCTTCCTCTTTGTAGTTCAGTGAGGCTAAACCCTGGCCGAAGTTTCTCAACCTTTAATCTCAATTTTCATGACTAGGAGAATAAAATATATTCAGTCCTAAAAACCTGATTTCAACCTCAAACTGAACTAAACCACCACTTCCCAAATTATGCCATTTATCTATAAACAAATTGAGCCTAGCAGCCCAACCACAAAGTGAGGCTCTACACAGAGAATTCCTGCGTTGAAGCAATTTAGCAGGCTTCATTGCTGACAATAAAGTGCTTTTGTCAAAATCAAGTCTTTAATTTCGTCATTGCAGATAAATTGCTTAAGCTGCAATCCAATAGTAAAAGCTACAAATTGAAACTCATTTTAAAAGAATGTAACCAATTAGTTGAACAAATGGGCATTAGATTTTGGTGAGAGAATACCTAAGGTCAATACAAGAAAGGGACATTACAATACTGGATAAAAGAAAAAAAAAATAGAAGCATGCAAAAAAAAAGGAAGGCTAAGGTTGAAAAAAATTATGTGATTTTAAAAATATTTAGCAATATGTGCATAAAATATTTAGACAATGATGTTTACAAGCTATTTTTTCACCACACGTTTGTATACATGCACGGTGTATCAGGTACATAAATGATGCTTGCCAGTATAGCTTACCCAATTTTAGAACAGTTTTTGAAGAAAGCCAGTATTTTAACAAAGGAGTTTTATCTTCGAGGTGTATCATGATCATGGGATAGCTCTGTTCATGTGTAGGTGTTTTTACTGCCTATATGTGTAAATTTACCTAGTAGCAGCTAACCTCAATTACTTTTGAAATTCCTAATGACCTGATGGCCCAAACCACACTATGAACAATGATATATTTGTATAATTTAGTCAGTTATCTATGACTTCAAATAGGGAAATTACACAAGCTTTGGCCCAAATAAGAAGCTATTCATTTGCTTATCACAGAAAAATTTTATTGAGAAGTAACATACAGACAATATCTGCTAATAGGCTCAATATCAAGTCCTGCATAAATCAGACATTGCTTGGCAATTAAGTTTCTAAATGCAGATGCTCCTTGACTTACGATGGGGTTACATCTTGATAAACCCATCATAAGTTGAAAATATCATAAGTTGAAAATGCATTTAACACACCTAACTTGCTGAATATTATAGCTTAGTCTAGCCTACCTTAAATGTACTCAGAACATTTACATTAGCCTACTGTTGGGCAAAATCATCTAACACAATGCCTATTTTACAATATAAAGTGTTGAATATCTCCAGTAATTTATTGAATGTTATACAGAAAGTGAAAAACAGAATGGTTTTATGGGTACTCGAAGTGCAGTTTCTACGAAATGCATATCACTTTTGCATCATCATAAAGTCAAAAAATTATGTGGAGACATCCTAAGTCAGAGACCTTCTGTCTCACTTGCAAGCTATATAAGTATAGCCTAATTCTCTCAAACTTCTGCAGGCCATATATATAAATAAGGGAAAAATTAATATGATTGATTACGTTTTATTCTTCCTCTTACTTGCCTATGCTGGTTACTCAAGCCACTCAAAGTCTTACCCAGTGTTGGGGTCCAAAGTGGTGTCTCATATGGCTCATGTTCTGCTCTGGATTACTTTCTTGATGCTGATTACAATAGAAGACACTTGGAGGTGGCAAGACACCACTGCCAAGACTGATATGGTGAAAAAGACACAGTTGATATCCTCACAGGCATACAAACTTGTTAAATCCAACCATTATTTTGTTTTCTTTATCAGGAAGAGTGTCGCTTTTCCCTCACTACTTCGTCACATAGGTACTAGATATAGTGACCATACAATTTATTGTCAAAGCCATGGTAAATGGGAGTGCTAAACAATTGGGACATCAGGTCAATAGAATAATGTGCGACTGTGCAGGGCAAAATAGGACATATGATCATCCTGCTACTAGATCTCTGCTGCATGGGCTCCCATTTCTTACAGGGTCCCTGGTCGAAAAAGCACCTGTATGTTCTGCCTAGATTTTAGTCTTAATTGGCTTATATAGAAGTTGATGTATCTCAGGCTTTTCCTATGTGCTCCACCTCAAATTCCCCCATAAAAAGTGAAGCACTTTTTTCCTTGTTCTCATCTAGGCTGGAATTCTCTTTTCACAAATTGTCTCCTGGTGATGTACAATCCACCACTTTTGTAGACCTGTCTGGGCACAGCTCAATTTCCATTTAGGATTAAGATATTCCCCTCTTATATTAATACAAATTTTGAATTAAAATGAGCTTAGGCATAAAAGTCTCATATTCATGCATTTACAAATAAGTACATTCAAACCTATACACATACACACATATATTACATATATATGTATATGTGTGTATATATATGTGTGTGTGTGTATATGTAAATATATTCCCTTTTATCTATAGACCCAAAAGAAGGAATCAGTGAACAGAGGAAGGGAAGGAGGAAAAAGAGACTAAAAATACTGAAAGTGAGGGACAGAAAATAAAAGCATTCTCAAAAATCATCAATGCTGAACCCAGCACTCCAGAATTATTGAATAGAGGAGAAATTTTATAAAAGTAGTTTTAAATAAATATGTCAACTCAGAAACCTGGAGCCACTTATTAGTTTTTGGAGTGAAAACTTTTGAATCAAAAATAGGCAAGTAAACATTATTTTGTATTCCTTTCAGCACACTGATGATATTTTGTAGTGTGATGGATTGAAGTTGTTTCAGATATTCTACAGTTTCAGTGATTTTCACCCACTGAGACTCTATTCAGATAAAGGGATCAATCTAAATTCTGATGGTTAAGAATTATTTGTGCCACTTTTCAATCACATTTCAAGAAATCAGCTGAATATACCAAATAATTCCAAAGCACCTTTGTCCTATCTCAACCCTTTGGATGTGGGTTTCAATGGGACCAAATTTTAATCCTTTTTTTTTTTTTTTTAGCACAAAGTAGAAAGAAAGTTATTAACAGAAATTGTAAGACAAAAATCAGAGAATTGTCATATCATATCTCAGATTTTAAAAGTATTTGAAACAACTAAAAGAAGCATTTTCACATTTTTAAAAATTTGTTAAGGATTATATAATCTAATGTATTCCAGCTTCTTTTGTTTCTTTTTTATATATTATCAGGAAGATCTGAATAAAATATTATTCTTAATCCTACCCAATAGTGATTATGGCTTATACTACATACTTTCAACACTCTGGTTCTAATCAGTCCATTGTTTTGAGGACAGGAAGGGGAATTGGAATGTTTTAAAATGAATGGATTTTATAAAGCCTTGTGGGAGGTGGTTTGAAAGATGCTAGAAACAACCTCTCCCATCCTACTTGCCCTCTGTCGATGGAACATTTCCACTCCTCCCACTAAGTGGCAGTGTCTACTTGCTATGTCTTTGAATCTGGGCTGTCCCTTTGACTTTCTTTATGAGAAGGACGTGGTAGAAGGGACACTAAACAAACTCTGAGGCTTGGCTTTAAGAGACCTTGAAGCTTCAATTTTCACCCTCTTAGGTTTTGAATAGCCATGGCTATACTGCTGAAGAGGAAAGTGAGCTGGAGGTCTTGGTTATATGCCCCAATCTCTAGACGTAAGTGAAGCCATTTTAATCGTCCAGCCCCATTTTAGTCTCTGGAGAGTTGCTACCACATGAATGATCTCAGCCAATATACAAGAACTAACCAAGTGAGCCCTGCCAAACTATAAAAGTGTAATTAATGAATCCTTGACAATATAGGGGAGTTATTTGTGATATAGGAATAGAAAATAGATAAAAGCCTCAAATCCCACTGTAATCTCCTTCTCTGTGATTATAGCAAAAAAGACACTCCTTTCCTCTCAAATACTGAATTTCCATCTTGGCCCATTCTTTCCTGCATTTATCCTTTGTCAATTTTCCCTTCTTTTTCATGTATATCATGTGTTTTCTACTATTGCCTTTATATTAGTTTCTTCCTATTCACATTTAAATATCTTTTATTCTGTTTTATCTTAAAATACAGTTTTCAGCCCTATCATCACCTTTAATTATTAACACCTTTTCTCTTTCCTTTACAACCAAACAATTTAAAAGACAGCTACACTCAGTGATTTTGCTTTCACTTCATTTTTTCAACTCAGTGAAATCTAACTTCTGGAATGCCACTGAAAATGATATTACCAATCATCTTGCTACCCTTAAATCCATATAAATTTCTTAGTTTTTTTTTCTGACATTCCCTGTTTCCCTCAATATAATGAGACATTCCCTTGTCCTTTAAACACTCCCTTGATTTTATAACACTTGATCTTCCTGGTTTTACTCTAACAACTCTATCACATTCTTCTTGGTGTTCTTCGATAATTCCTTCTATTCTGCTCATCCCTTAAACTGTGGTTTCCTTTAGACCAGTGGTCAGCAAACATGGCCTGCAGGCCAAATCCAGACCTCTGCCTTTTTTTGGAACTAAGGTTTTATTAGAACATAGCTATAACTGATCATTCACATACTGCCTATGGTTGCTTTCATGCCACAATACTTGGGTTGAGTAGTTGTAACAGAGACCATATAGTCTGCAAAGCCTATAATATTTTCTATCTGACCCTTTACAGAAAAAGTTTGTTGATCCCTGACTTAGAGATCTAATATGAGTTTTATTCTGTTTTCACTATAAGACTTCCCTAAATGAGCTCACCAACCACACACAATGAAATTATCATCTATGTAGCTGATAACTCCCAAATATCCTGTCTCTTAATTCAGACAATAGATTCAAATCTTGTATTGCATATTCCCCCTTCATTTATCTATTCCGCCATCTACTACTTTACTCTGATTTGTGACTAAAGAAGCTAGCCTCTAATGGACTGCATTCTCTTGCCCTTTTCTTTTAATTGGGTTACTTCAAGTGAAAATTCTGGTTTAAAACGGAAGGGCAAAAGGAAAGAAAGGGGTCAGGGTATGTATTCCACTGACTCTCTTCCTGACAAAATACAACTTGACTGTGTTTTTTTCATTTACTGAAGGCAGTGTCTTTTTTCCTGTGATGCTCTTCTATAGCTATATGTCTTCTCAAATCTTGGTTACTGCTCATTCGCCTTTCTACCTTAGGCCTAAGTAAAGGCTTCCATCTGTTGCTAGCATCAAGTGTTTCATCAATCTTTTGGTTTTCCTTAAGCACTACCTATATTTTATAGCAGTCCTACAATAAAATCTTCTTAATTATTCATTAAGTAGGTGCTTTCTATTTTCTTCCAGGATTCTAATGTAGATCAGTTGCCAACTGGAGATATATACATAGATATCTTATGGCAAATTCAACATAACATATTCTAAACTAAAGTCATCTTCATTGCCCCAAAATAATCTGGGGATGAGAGCTCTTTTTTCTATACTTCCAATTCTAAGAGATAGAATCAACTTCCACCAACTTACCAATGCCACAAACCTGTGTGTTTGTCTTGATCTTTTTACCAATCTCTCACAACCCAACAATAATGAAGTTTTATTGTTCTTATTAAATTCCAAGGCCAAGGATATCTGATCCCTGATCAGTGACCAAGGCCACTGATATCACATACCTAAGCACTGTGAAACACTTGATCGCTATCCCTGCCCCCAGTTTTCCTCCCAACATTCTGTTTTTTACAATGTAACCAGACTCAGCTTTCTAAATTGAAAATCTGACCACATTAGCCCCTTTCTTAAAACTTTAAAACTACATATCTAAAATCAAGGCCAAATCCTTTAACATGGCATACTTGGTCCTCCAGGCTATTAACCCACCCTCTCTATTGTCATCCCTTTCCACTTTGTACATTGTATACCATGCTCTGAACCATACTCAATCTTTTACAGTACTTTGAAGGTGCCATATTTTATCTTGCTTCCGTGCCATTATAGGTGCTATTCTTTACACCTGGAATAATTTTTCTCTCAACTTCATTTGGATAATTTCTAGTTATCTTTCAGATCGCACCTTAGATTTGACTACTCCCAGGAAGTCTTCCTTTGCACGCTCAGACTGAATTTACCACACCTGCTGTGTTCTGCATCAGTGCTACCTCAATTGTAGCAGTAATTGCATTATTTTGTAATGTATTTTGTGATCTTCTACTAGACTATCAACCAAGAAAGAGTAGGAACCTCATCTTTCGTATTCACCATTATATCAAAAAATGCATCGCATGCCCCTTCTTACCATAGTTCCATAGACAAAACATAATTAATTAATTTAATGATAAAGTGATTTACAATTTTAAATTGTAAGTGACAATTCTAAATTAGATCCAATTTCATGGCAAATATTCCATGGCATATAATGCATCCATAACATTTGCAAAGGCCCTGCTCTCAATGTTCTTGGTAGAATACAGTTTTCTCAGTTAGGGCTTTGTGATCCTAGGTATTGACATAGTGGCCATAAAGGCAGGATACATAGGAAATGTTTTGGTGACTTACAGGTAAGGTATATTACAACATTTGGAATAAACTGCTTAGACATAGTTTCTTCTACCATGAATCTTCCAGAATTAGGGCTTCTGTACTCAGAATCTTTAAACAATGCCAGATTAATATTTTCACTTGTACTGAAGAGACATTTGCAAGCTATAAATATTGTGAAATCTAGAATCTCATCTACAATATGAAGAGAAAACCAGGTATTACCGTGCATTTGAGGAAAACCAGTTGCATGGAAGAGAAGTGCCAAATTCATCAAAAAGAAGAACAAACTCACAATTCGAGATAGTTAAAACAGAAAACATAACAGATTTAAAATAAATATAATGCATATTTTCAGAATAATACAAGCAGATATTGAAGATAAAATTATTAAATGTAATTAAGTTTAAATCAAGATTTCTCAAGTTAAAAAGCAAAATTACAGGCTAGTTTGTAGAAAGGATGATTTCAGAGAACATAATTTATGAGCTGGGGGATATTTCAAAATTCAGGAGAAAATAAGAAAGGAGTGAGAAATATGAGAAAAATGTTAAGTGACAGGATAAAACTAGACACACCAGAACCCATCCAATGAAATTTTCTACCGAAATAACAAAGCTCAGAAGGAAGAAAAAATACTAAAAATGTAGACAAGAGTTCTGTTATATGATGAAAGATTAATATATACTCAGATTGGAAAAGGTCGTTTAGTGATGAGCAATAAAGAGAACAAAAAATTCAATTCTAAACCCACTTCTGAGGAAAGCTCTGACACTTACATCAAAATATTTATTACTATTATTCCAGGAAGACATTCCAGGACAAATTAGAACTCCTTTCCCAAGTGAACCTTCTCATAAAGAATCCGAATATTTAACTATATGGTATGATTACACTTGAATTCCAACTGATATAGTAGAAAGTGATCCGTAACTTTATTTAATAGCAAATTTGAGGCACTGGGGCTACAGTATATTGTAGTCCCCACTTCCCTACTGTGATTCACTGCTTGACATTTCCTTTTAGTGTCCTGCGATTTTACAGTGAGGAATCTAGTATTTCAGCTTGAAGGGCTATTTCTACACTTTGTTTGGACAGGCTCCCTCTGCATTAGAAAATGGGGGAGGCTGATTCTCCCATTGAATTACCATATGAACAATAAGGTGGTCTTCTGAATCATCTTAAATTCCCCTAACCCACATTCACCTCACTTTTAGTATACAGGTATGTCATATTTCTTCTCTCCCACCCTTTAAACAGAAGGTTGATTTTAAGTATTGTTTATTATGCTCCTACAAAGAATCTTCAGAGCTGTTGTGCTATTGAAAGACTCTGCCATGTTTCAGAATCTCTATTCTGCCACTGAGTGGCATATGGCTAGACAGTTTACTGCCTCGACATGTATATAAGTTTAGCTGCATATGGAGTGAGTTTCTTTGATATACCTAAAAGGAAATTAATAGGCAACCTAGTTTCTAGCCAAAGATTATGAAATAAGGAAAAAACAATTGTGATGGTTAATTTTAGGTGTCAAGTTGACTGGATTAAGAAATATCTAGAGAATTGATAAAGCTTTAATTTTGAATGCGTCTTTGAGCTTGTTTCTAGAGGAGATTGGCATGTGAGTACAAGTGGACTAAGTGGGGAAGATCTGCCTTCAATGTGGCTAGGTGCCATCCAATCAGCTGGGGACCCAGATAGAACAAAAACAGAGGAAAAGGCAAATTGGTTTCTCTCTCTCTCTCTCTCTCTCTCTCCTGGAGCTGGCACGCTTTCCTTCTTTTGCCCTTGGACATCAGAACTCCAGGATCTCCAGATTTGGGACTCCAAAGTTTACCCTAGAGGCCCCCAGGTTATCAGGCTCTGACCTTGGACTAAGAATTATACCATTGGCTTCCCTGGTTATGAGGCTTTTGGACTTGAGCCATGTTACCAACATGTGGATGGCCTGTCATGGGACTTCTAAGCTTCCATAATTACATGAGACAATTCCCCTAATAAATCCCCTCTTATATCTGTATTTAAATAGATAGATAGATGGAGAGATAGATAGATAGACAGACAGATATCTTGTTGGTTCTGTCTCTCTAGGGAACTGTGACTAACAATGGTGAAAATCCTCATAGGATTTTAGGGATGTAGTAATAATTCAACCCATTGTCTGAAAACTTTCCTCTGGTTAGTGGCAATAGCATAAAATAACTAGTGAAAGTTGGTTAATATTTTCTAATGAAAATACTTACTTGTGGGTGATAAGAAGCAAATCTGCCTTTCTACATTCTAGAGGTCTGTGTGCTTCCCACAGAAAACAACTCTCACAATCTAACCCTTGATCATATTGATTTCTACCACTAAAGCTATATAGTGAATGGTATTTTACCCAGAATGACACAATGGTGGATACTTTATGGTCTTTAGTGAAATAAGCTTATGCATAGGAAGTCAAGTAAGCATGTCATCAATTATATTCTCTAAATTCTGGAAATCATAGTCTAATAAGATGAAGTCTAAGAACTCTATTTGTGGGTACTTTCGTCTCTGTGAAGTCTCCAGGCATTTGATCTGGATTTATTTTTTGCTGTCATCCATTCAAACTACTGGACCTAGATACATGCTAAATTCTTCTCCCTTACCAAATGAGTAGAGTCATCAGCTAACATTTTCAACACAAAGAGCAATATGTTGGTGACATCAATGTTTTTCATCCTATTAGCACTGAGTGCTGAAGTACTTAGCAAGGCTCACAGTAATAAATTAACATCTACTCTAGGTATGTTATATAATAGTTTTAAGACATTTAGAGACATCCTTGACTCTTAGCAAAGAGCTATTGGTTCTTTCCCTTTTCACCTTCTCTCAGCTGGGAACGAGTCTGCTGTTTACTTCTCCACTCTTCCAACCTGCCTGAAGTAGTACTTTCCCTGGTTGTAAGTATTTTATGGTTACCACGAATGTTACCATGGAAATATCTCTAAAAAATTCATCTGCAATACTTAAGCAGTATCTTTTGTCATTTAATATTTCAAATGTGTCCTTTCTTTTTAGTAAATACCTTTTTTTTTTTTTTTTGAGGTAGAGTCTTGCTCTGTTGCCCAGGCTGGAGTACAGTGGTGTGATCTGGCCTCACTGCAACCTCTGCCTCCTGGGCTCAAGGAATTCTCCCGCCTCAACCTCCCAGGTAGCTGGGACTACAGGTGCATACCACCATGCCCAGCTAATTTTTGTATTTTTTAGTGGAGACAGGATCTCGCTATGTTGCCCATACTGGTCTCGAGCTCCTGGGTGCAAGTGATTCACCTGCCTTAGCCTCCCAAATTGCTGGGATTACAGGTGTGAGACACCACATCTGGCCAGAAAATACAATATTTCAATTAATTTATGTATGTTGCAAGTAAGAAAATGCACCTATATCTCTTTGATCCTCTGTCATGTAATGAATATAGAACTTTCAGACAATTAGTGTAGTCACCCTTCACGCCACACATTTTATTTGTTCCTGGTAACTTTAACGTGAGAACTGCTGCCATTGTCTACTTCAAAAGACATCCTCAAACTTGATAGGGATGGAGAATTTTGGTTCAATAATTCACATTCCACAGTACAGAATTACACTCTTATAACAATTTCGACTAGTGACTTATATTAGCTTTCTTTAACTTGAAAAGTCACAGTTTATGTGGACAATGAAGTACCAAGTGGTTAGGATTTGTGACAGTGCTCCATATTAAACAGCTCTTATGTGCCACATCAGATTGTCTTGATTTCCCCTATTTCTGTAGCTCTTGGCTACTGGTTTCAACTCTTCCTCTGATATGCACAGTAACCACTGCTGAAGTTATCAATTCTTCGTGATATATGCAACCACAACCTAACATGACCTTGCCTCATTCTTTTACATTGTGCCTCTGGCCTTCTACCTAGAACTTCCCTGTTGCTACTAAGGTGTGATATAAAAGAAAAAAAATAACAAAAATATGGGACAGTTGAAACTTTAGCTTTAAACAATGGAATTAGAAGCCAATAAATGAAATTTTCACTACTCTTCCCTCCAACAAACTTTCCTGGGGCTCAGTAGTTCATAAGACTTTTCACAAAGCTGTTCATTGAGATTAATAACCAGTTATACCTGATGTCAAGTAGAAGCCAGTTTGGTAATCCTCATTTTGTCTCTTCCCCATCTCAGTCTTTATTTACCTTATGCTTGCTCCCCTAGGATTGCAATCCCTAATACACTACTTGCAGATAATATTTCTCTCAGGCTTTTCTTTTTTGGAAAATCCAGACTGATGTTTGATATCAGGAGGAACCCTGGAAAACAGACATATCCTTCCTCTTTTAGGTGAATTTTTGGAGTTGGATTAGTCATCAGATTAATGCCAATAGGGATTCCTTTTCTGGTGATAGGTGAGGTAGTAATAACCCATGTCATGCAATGACATTAAAATCAAAAAGTCTCTTTATAAAAAAAAAGAAAACCTTTAGCTAATTAGAATGAATTGTAAATTGATGGTGAAATTTTGAAATACATGGTTGCTATAGCAATTGAATTGTATGAAGCCAAAGATAATTTTGAATGGTTGTGGTGTAGGCTGGCTTCTGTTACTAACATTTAAAGCCTAGAAAAAATGAAATGAAAGTTTTAGGGAACCCAACTGACAATGCGCAGCATGCTATAAAACCAGGGAACCTCATATTCCCAATAGCTATAAGGCAGACAGGGCAAGATCTTGTTACAAACAAGCTGTTAAACACGCACACACACACACACAACCAACTATAAGATATTATATAAAAAATATAATAAACACTGACTGGATATTTGATGGTTTTAAGGAATTGTTACTCATTTTTTGTGTTATAAAGGTACTTTGGTTACATCTATATCTATGTCTATCTATCTATCTGTCTGTCTATATATGTCTCTAGTTGGTTCTGTCTCTCTGGAGAACCATGACTAACACAATAATGGAAACAAATATGTATATATCTACAATGAAATAATTATGGCACAGATTTGCCACAAAATGATTGGGTGATGGGAGTCAGTAGGGATATGGTTAAAGCAAGATTTGTTAGGCATTGATTTTTGAAGCTGGACAATGAGTGCATAGTCCTCATTTTATTATTAAATCTATCTTTATAAGTAGTTGAAAATGTCTATAGTATATATTATTCTTTTTAAAAATCAGGTCTAGGGGTTTGTTGTAAATGTAGCACAGTTACAAAATAAAGATGGAATATGCAATATTGACAGTATCCTATGACAAAATTAGGACCCTGATGAAAAAAAAGTGGGGTCCTAAAATCTGGAATGGAGGCATATGGTAGATGAGCCTGAGAATGTTATGCTCACAGATTTCTCTAAAACCTCCAGGCAAACAGAAGCAATCTCCTCCACTTCTATGTATATATCTTTAAAATTTAAAAAAAATTGAAAGCAAAGACTAAGATGTTTGTACACCAATGTTCATAGCAGCCTTGTTTACAATAGTCAAAAAGTAGAAAGACCCAAATGCACATCATTGTATTTTTTAAATAGATTAAGAAAATAATTGTGGCTTATGTATGCAATGGAATATTATGCAGCCTTAAATAGAAATAAAATTTTGATGCATGCTACACGTATAACCCTTGAAAACATTATACTAAGTGAAGTCAACAAATGCAAAAGGACAAAATGTTTATGGTTTGACATATGTTAAGTACCTAGAATAGTTAAATACATGAAGACAGAAAGAATAGCCATTACCAGAGCCTAGAGAAAGAAGATAATTGGTAATTATTATTTAATAAATACAGAGTTTCAGTTTGGGATGGTGAAAAATTTCTGGAGATGGATATTGGTGATGGTTCCTAACAATATGAATGAACTTCATGTGACTAAACTGTGCACTGAAAATGATTTAAATGGTAAATCTTATATTTTGTTTATTTTTACAACAAAAAACAATTTTTTATGATTTGTGATTTTTGTGTGTGTATTCTATCTTAAGAAATGTTTGCATACTCCAGGGGTGCAAAGATATTCTCCTATGATTACTTCCAGAAGTTTTTTGGTTTTAACTATTACCTCAATGTATGTGATCTATGGCAAGTTACTGTAAAGTACAAGATAAGAGTCATAGTTTATATTTTTCCATATGGTTATCTAGTTGTTCCAACACCATTTGTTGAGAAGATAATCCTTTCCTCATCGAAAGACCAAAGCATATCAGATGAAAATCAATTGCACATATACTGTTCCGTTGATTTACGTCTGTCCTTATGCCAATACCATGATATTTTAATTGTTACTGATTTACAGTTTTCACATAGAATAGTCTAAATTTTCCAACTTTGTTATTTTTCAAATGATTTTGTCTATTTGAGTTTCTTTGCATTTCTACATATATTATACAATTAGCTTGTCCATTTCAACAAAGATCCTGCCTGCTGTGACTTTGGTTGAAATTTAATCTGTAAATAAATTTGTGTAGAAACAACGTATTAACAAGATTGAATCTTCAAATCTGTGAGTATGGCACACTATCTGATTAGTTTTTGTTTTAATTTTCTCTAAGTAAAAGTGTGGTATTTTTAATTAATAAACTTTCTTTCTTAGAGCAATTTTAGGTTCACATTAAAATTGAGTGGAAAGTAGAAATAGTTTACATATACTCCCTCTCCTCACATAACATCCCCCACTCTCAACACCACAGTATACATTTGTTACACTGCATCACAGTGGTACATTTGTTACAATCATTGCACCACAGTGATACATTTGTTACAACTGACAAACCTACCTTCACACGTCTTTATCACCCAAAGCCCATCATTTACACTAGAGTTCACTCTTGGGAGTGTACATTGTATGGGTTTTGATAAGTGTATAATGGATATTCATTATACACATTGTATGGGTTTGATAACTGTATATGTATACTCAATATACACAAATGTATAAAGTGTATATGTAATTTGGTAAATGTATAGCCACTATCGTAATATCACACAGAATATTTTTACTGTCAAAAAAATCCTTTGTGTTCTACCTATTCATCTCTTCCTCCCCTCAACCTCTTACAATCACTGATCTTTTTACTGTCATGATAGTTTTGCCCCTTTCAGATTGTCATATAGTTGGAATCATATAGGATGTAGCCTTTTCTGATTGGCTCTTTCACTTAGTAATGCATTTACGTTTCCCTCATGTCTTTATATGGCTTGACAGCTCATTTCTTTTTAATGTATGATACGGTTTGGATCTGTGTTCCCACCAAATCTCATGTCGAGTTGTAATGCCCAGTGTTGGAGGTGGCACCTGGTGGGAGGTGTTTGAATCATGGAGGTGGATTTCCCATGAATGGTTTCACATAATCCCCTTGGTGTTGTTCTCATGATGAGTGCGTTCTCTTTATATACAGTTGTTTAAAAATGTGTTGCACCTCCCCCACTCTCTTGCTCCTGCTCCCAAATATTAGACACCTTGCTCCCCTTTACCTTCCAACATGATTGGAAGCTTTCTGAGGCCTCCACAGAAGCAGAAGCCGCTATGCTTTCTGTACAGCCTGCAGAACCATGAGCCAATTAAATTTCTCTTTTTTAAAAATTACCCTATATCAGGTATTTCTTCATAACAATGCAAGAACAGACTAATACAATGTAGAACTCTTATGCCTAGATTTCTAGACTTCACCTAAACATTTCATGTTTTGAGATGCAAAAATTCAAATTTCCAATTTTTCTTTATTTATTTATAAAAATGCAATTCAGGTTTGCTTATTGACATTATAACCTACAACCTTGTTTGGGTTACTTATCAGTTCTAATAACTTTTTGGAGATTCCTAAGCATTTTCAAGTGTACAATCATATTATATACATTTAAGATAGCTTTATTTCTTTATTTTTAATATAAACCTTTTCTTGTTTTTTTTTTTTTTTTCACATTTGCTAGATCTTTCATTAAACTGTGGACTAGAAGTTGTGGGAGTGAACATCTTTATTACTGATTTTAGGGATAAAATGCAGTATTACACAAGTGATGTTAGTAGTAAAATTTTTCATAGAAATTTTTTATAACTACATTAGGTTGATGAAGTCCTAAAAGAACTTCTAGTTTGCTGAATATCTTTCATATGAATAGGTATTGACATTTGTCATTTGTTTTAGCATATACTGAGATGACACTATAGTTTATAGGAAAATCACTAGTAGTTATGTTCTGACATGCCTGAACCTTTGCAACGTAAGTGGGTAGAGTAGTAAATAAGGAGTGAAAAGGGGTGGAGAAATAGGAACTAAAAATGAACATGATAGCAGAGGGTACTGTGAGCTCAATCAAACGGTGGAAGAATTTGAAGGATACAAGAATCACTTCAGAGATACCAAATTTCCAGTTAGGAAACTTAGAAGCAAAACTCAAACTGAGTACCCTATATGTACTAATGCTATAAAATATTATTTCAAAATGTAAAAAGGAGAAAAAGTAGGTCACTTACAGGCACATTGGAGTTGTAGAATCCTACGTTTTGAGAATATCCTTCATAGTTTTTCTAATTTATTTGCCCATCATTTGTTTCAAAGTTTTATTGACACCACTAGCAATGAAAATTCCTTTCCATATTATGTTTTGTCACATATTAAATATTTGTATTGCTTTTATTTATTAGGCAATATTCTACTCTGGCACCAAATAGAATTCACTTGATAGCCTTCGATATTTAGTAACAGCTACCCACCATAAAAAATGTATTAGAGGTTCTATAATGTTATCCCATATGTAAAAGAAGACTACTGCAAAAATTGAGATAGAGAAGGTAAATACCTGATATAGAGTGGTTTTGGGCACATGTAAGAACAGTTAAAAAGATAAAATCAGTAGAACGTTGGTGAGTTGAGGAGTGGTAATAGTAAGATTCAAAAATAAAGTTGAATTACCTAACCTTGATGGTGTTGACACATTATCCAGAATAAGGAAGACAAAAAAAAATCTTGACTAGAGGTGGCAGTTGACATCATCATCGTCTTCTTCTTTTTCTTCTTCTTCTTCTTCTTATCATCATCATCATCATCAGGACTACTGTGATTATTGCTGTTTTAGAATCTGTTCATCTCAGAGCACTTGTAGAACAATCAGGTGGGCTGTCCGGAAAGTGACTGGAAATGTGAGTTTTGCCTATCTTCACTAATACAAAGTGGTGAGTGCAATTCTTGGGCATGTGTATTTCATACTACTATTTCTACATTTCTGAAATACCAACAATAACACCTAATATTTCTACATCTCTGAAATAAGAATAATAACACCTACTTCATAGAGTGATTGTAGGAATAAGGTGGATTAACATGCATAAAGTACAAAGAACAGCACTTGGATCACAGTAAATGCTCAATAGTTACTACAGTCACAAACTTTTTATTTCCATAATACCCAAAATAATAAGAAAATGCAAGTATTAGAAATATAAGTTTGATATAACATACTAAGAATACTAGGGAAATATATAAATTTTAAATTATTTTGGAGCATTAGTAAAATTATAGATTCATGTCAAATTTCCTTCCAATACTTTAGGTAGTCAAATTGACTCATTTATTATTTGGTGTGATAGCCTTTGGTTCAATTTACAAAATATGTTTGTTTCTCCAGCGATTCAGAGTTTTTATCTCCTAATGAATGAATTTGTAACTGAATATGTGAGATGCTTTGGTTTAACAAATGTGAGTAGGACATGATGTGTCATTTCCAGACTGGATCACCAATTTCCCTCTGTACCTCTAACATTACCTCGGCCCTAAAATGAAGAGAGCATATAGCTCTCCTGCATAGATGGAGCAAGAAAGATGCCTTGATATAAGCCACTCATATTTTTTTTAACTGCAGTATAATCTACATAGCATCATCTATCTTGATTACTACAGAAATTTGCACCTAGAAATGTAGTGCTGTCATAACAAAGTCTTAAAATAAGGACCGGGCAGTGGGTGGTGAGGAGCGGTGGGTGGTGAGGAGCAGTGGGTGGTGAGGAAACAGTTATCAGAAGCTGTAAAAATGGTGATTCATGTTGTGCAGTGGCTAGTCATTTGATAAAGTTGTTGACAGAGTTAATCTGGAATTAAAATTGTGCACCTAGTAAATTTGTAAATCAGGAAATAAAGATTGAAAAGGAATGCAAGTGTGTATTGGATGTTCTTTGCTACATTTGATAAAGTACCACAAAAAAGACATGGCAGCTGGGCGCGATGGCTCATGATTGTAATCCCATCTCTTTGGGAGGCCGAGGTGGGCGGATCATGAGGTCAGGAGATCGAGACCATCCTAGCTAACACGGTGAAACCCCATCTCTACGAAAAATACAAAAAATTAGCTGGGCATCGTGGCACGCTCCTGTAGTCCCAGCTACTCAGGAGGCTGAGACAGGAGAATTGGTTGAACCTGGAAGGCAGAGGTTGCAGTGAGCCAAGACCTCACCACTGCACTCCAGCCTGGGCACCAGAGACTCATGTCAAAAAGAAAAAAAAAAAAAAAAGACATGGCCTGGTTAAAATGCAGGAATAAAAGGAAAGAGTGAGAGTCTAGAAATTTGGGAACTTCTGAGATTAGAAGAGGACTACTTTTTAACACTAATTGGTAAAACGTATATCTGAGAAAGGCCTTGTGAGACAAAGTCCAATTAAAACCCAGCCTTGTGGCAAAAATGAAACCTAGAGTATACCCTCACTATTAAAATCTCTGAACAGATTAAGATCTTTCAGAGAGAAGACCCAATTAAGGCGTTTACACCCAGTAAATCCTTTCAATTGTACAACATGGCTTAAGAAAAAGAGAATAAGGTTATGGTTCTCCTTTTAGAACTTGACGAACTCAATAAATAAGCAATTAAGTTGAAAGAGTGATATGGAGATGAGAAAGTAAAGAAATAGAACAAATTTACTAGGCATGTGCAGAAATGGACTGTGTGCATTGCTTTTATATCAAGGAGCTAACTACTATTAAATACATAATAAGCCTACTAAATTTCTTAAGAGAATGTTACTGCAAGAGAAACAGAAAACTTTATGACACTTTAAGACTCAAAATAATCCTTATGCCACCAACTTTCTAGTGGCAGCAGTCTCAGAAAACTGCAAAGACCCCAAGGAAAGATATTATTCAGTGCTTATTTCAGATGTTCCGCTTTGGATACATCTGGATACATTTTGGATAGTGGAAAAGGAAAAATATTCAGAGCTTGTAGCCAGAGACATTGGAGAGCAATGAATTGGGCATTCCTTCTCCATAGCATAATCAGGGCCCAGTCAAAGAACATTCTACTAACTCACACTTCCTCCAGCTTTTGTACTTGAAAAGCAGGCCTTCCTAACATTTGCCCTGTCATAGTGTAGAATTTCTATGAACCCTGGACACTCTATGTTTCCCATTCTTTCCTTATACACATGATAACTGATTATAATTTCCCAGTTTCATAGATATATGAAATACATATGTTTATATAATATATATAGATATTGATGTGGAACATTTAACTTGTTCAGTTGTTTTTTTTTTATTATTTCATAGATCGTAGGTCTCTGAGTCAAGAGTAATCATGACTGAACTTATGTATAGATTCTCATACATCACTCAGAAGTTCTGAAATTTGAACAAATATGTAACAAGATGGGATTGTGAACATTTCTCTCTTGAAGAGGTGGCAGGGAGATTGCCTGCAAGAAGAAGCAGCCTAATATTTGCTAACCAGCAGTGCAGACTGTGACAGTCAGCTCTACACCAATATTTCTGGTACTTTTTTCCAGGTATTTGTCAGAATTGCATTTATCTGCCCTCTTGAAGTTGAAGCCAGGTGACTTGTTCTAATTAATGAAACATAAATGGAAATGATGTGTGCCACTATGAAGCAGAAGTCTTAAGGAGGTTTAAGAGAAGTATGAGATTCATGATGCTCTGTCTTTAACTTTGCCGAAACAACCCCAATGTTTGCGATGGTGGCTACTACATAAGCACTGATCCTGAGTTGAGACAATGTAGTGCTGATGTTCCAGCCAATCCACCATACACATGGAAGATCAGTGAGATTTACATCTTTGTTTTATAAGTAGTCAAAGTTTGGAACTTGTTTTTATTGCAGAATAATTTAGTCTACCTAATTAAGTTATTTTAAGTATTAATTGATATCATTAATATCCTTTAAAAACAATGGTGACTTATTCATAAAAATATCAGATAATTTTAAAACAGGAAAGTTACACATATATATATACACAGAAACAAACTGGTTTATTTTTAATACAGAACTATCTTCAGATGATATGTTTGTATTTTTCCTTTTAGAAATTACTCAAATATTTTACTTATACTATTTAGTTAGATTAAAATGATGTATTTCCAGGATTCAGAGTACTTTTTTCTTTGATATTTCTAGTCTAGTGAAATAGCTCATATAGAATTAGATGCTGAAATAGCTCATATGGAATTAGATGTTCCTTGTAATCACTAGATAAATCATCAGAAAACATTGAAGATCAAACACTCTTAAAATTATTTTGTATGTTACTGTATGTATCATGCCATTCTTTCATTGCTATAAAGAAGTACATGAGACTGGGTAATTTATAAATAAAAGAGCTTTTATTGGCTCATAGTTCTGTAGGCTGTACACGAAGCATGGCACTGGCATCTACTCAACTCTGGAGAGGCCTCAGGAAATTTTTTTACTCGTGGTAGAAGGCAAAGAGGGAGTTAGCATCTCACATGGCAGAGCAGCAGCAAGACAGGGGAGGAGCCACACATTTTTAAATGACCAGATCTCATGAGAACTCACTCACTGTGGTGAGAACAGCACCAAGCCATGAGGGATCCACCTCCATGACCCAAATACCTCCCACCAGGCCCCACTTCAGCACTGGGGGTTACATTTCGACATGAGATTTGGGTGGGAACAAATATCCAACTATTTCATTCCACCCTTGGCACCCCCAAATCTCATGTCCCCCTCACATTGCAAAATGCAATTATGCCTCACCAGTAGTCCCCCAAAGTCTTAACTTGTTTCAGCGTTAACTCAGAAGTCAAAAGTCCAAAGTCCAAAGTCTCATCTTCTCCTCTTCACTGCTCTAGTAAAGTTCCTTACATCTATGAGCTTGTAAAATAAAATAAAATAAAATAAAATAAAATAAACAAGTTATTTACTTCTGAGATACAATGGAGGGTGCATGGGTTGGGTAAACATTCCTCATCCAATAGGGAGAAATTGGCGAAAAGTAAGGGGCCATAGGCCCCACGCAAGTCTGAAACCTAGAAAGGCAGTCGTTAAATCTTAAAGCTCCAAAATAATGTCCATTGACACCATGACCCACATTGAGGGCACACTGATGCAAAGGGTGGGCTCCCAAGACCTTGAGCAGCTCTGCCCCTGTGGCTTTGCAGAGTAAACCCACATGGCTGGTCTCACAGTTTGGAGCTGAGTGCCTGTGGCTTTTCCAGGTGTAGGGTGCAAGCTGCTGGTGTATCTACCATTCTGGGGTCTAGAAGATGGTGGCCCTCTTCCCGACAGCTCCACTATGCAGTGCTTCAGTGGGGACTTGCGGGGGTCTGTCCTGCAGACCCTGACCCAATGACAGATGAATAACATACACGACACAGATATTATGCTTGTCAGTCCAGCTAAGGATCTGGGCCACTTACAGACTCCAAGGAGAGTGCTGTAAAGAGTTGGCGGCCACAGCCCTGACTCGCTGGCCCTGCCAGCATTTATTCAGCACACATTAAATGACAAAGGCTTCGTGTCAACACCATTAGAGGGTAATTAATCTGGTCACTTTCTGCCCCCCCCAACCCCTGCCATCGCACCTGAGAGAGCCATCCCACCTGTGAATGATCAAAGGTTAGTTTTAGGACCACATGAGTAAAGAAGTTATTTAGATAAACTCCTCTACATTCCTATGTATCTACTCTAAGTTATTTACTCAAGGTAAGGATTAGGCTGCCTTCATCCAGATCTATTGCTGGAGCTTATGCAACCCCCCGCCTCCCACCACTTCTGTGGGGAAAATTTCCAAGAAAGTATGCATCTATTACTTATAACTATCTTTAAAATTTTTCCCACCAGCCTGACTGAACTCCCACATGGACTCTGTGTATGGCCTCCATCCCCACATCTCCCCACTTCACTGCCCTAGTAGAGGTTCTCTGTCAGGGCTCTGCTCCTGCAGCAGTCTTCTGCCTGGGCAGCCATGGTTTTCCATACATCCTTGGAAACCTAGGCAGAGGCTGCCAAGCCCCTACCACTCTTGCACTCTGTGCACCTGCAGGCTTAACACCAAGAGGAAGCCACTGAGGCTTATGGCAGCTTGTGCTCTGCAAAGTGGCAGACCAAGCAGTATCTGGGGTCCTTTGAGCCAAGGCTGGAGCAGGATAGACTGGGATGTGGGGAGCAGTGTCCTGAGGCTGCACAGGGCAGTGGGACCCTTGGCCTGGTCCATTAAATCATTCTTTACTCCTAGGCCTCTGGACCTGTGATGGGAGGGGCTGCCACAAAGGTCTCCAAAATGCCTTTGAGGCCTTTTTCCCATTGTTTTGGCTGTCGGCACCTGGCTCATTTTTAGGCATGCAAATATCCCTAACAAGTGGTTGCTCCACAGCCTGCTTGAATTCCTCTTCCAAAAAAGCTTTTACTTTCTCTGTCACATAGCTAGGCTGCAAATTTTCCCAGCTTTTATGTTCTGCCTCCTGTTTAAATATAAATTCCAACTTTAAGTCATTTATTTACTCCCACATCTGAGCACAGGATTTTAGAAGCAACAAGAATACATCCTGGATGTTTTGCTCCTTAGAAATTTCTTTTGCCAGATACCTTAGGTCATCACTCGGAAGTACAAACTTTCACAAATCCCCAGGGCATGGACACAATGCAGACAAGTTCTTTGCAAAGGCTCAATGAGGGTGACCTGTGCTCAAGTTTCCAGTAACGTCCTCATTTCTGAGACCTTGTCAGCCTGGACTTCACCGTGCATATGATTATCAGCATTTTGGTCACAACCATTTAACCAGTCTCTAAGAAATTCTAAACTTTCCCTCATCTCCCTGTCTTCTTCTGCGCCCTCCAAACTCTCCCAACCTCTGCCTATTACCCAGTTCCAAAGTCACTTCCACATTTTCAGGTATCTTTAAAGCAATAACACACTCTTCAGTACCAATAGTCTGTGTTAGACCATTCACACATTGTTATAAAGCAACACCTGAGACTGGGTAATTTATAAAGAAAAGAAGTTTAATTGGCTCACAGTTCTGCAAGCTGTATAAGCATAGTGCTGGCATCTGCTCAGCTTCTGAGGAAGCCCCAGGGGGCTTTTATTCCTGACAGAAAGTGAAGTGGGAGAGGACATGTCACATACCAAAAGCGGGAGTGAGGCGGGGGGAGGTGCCACACAGTTTTAAACAACTCTCCTGTGAACTCAGAGCAAGAGCGCACTCCTTACCAAGAGGATGGAAAAAGAAATACCTAAGAGTGAGTAATTTATAAAGAAAAGAGGTTTAATTGGCTCACAGTTCTCCAGGCTGTTTAGGAAGCATGGTGCTGGCATCTGCCCACCTTCTGGAGACCTCAGGAATCTTTTACTCATGGCGGAAGGCAAAGGGGGAGCCAACATCTCACATGGTAGAGCAGGATCAAGGGGAAGAGCCACACACTTTTCAATGACCAGATCTCGTGAGAACTCAGTCACTTTGGTGAGGACAGCACCAAGTCATGATTCACCTTCACGACCCAAACACCTCCCACTAGGCCCCATCTGCAACTTTGAGGATTATATTTCATCATAAAATTTGGGTACAGACATATTCTCAACTATATCACTGTATGTAGAGGTAGCATAATGACATAACACTGATCACTCATAGAAAGCATTAATTAGGGAATGCTTAGAATAATGTTGAAAATAATGGTAAATTGTGATGGCAGCAGTTAATTCGTTAGTTTCTAAACTAGTTAATTTCTTAGTTAGTTTCTGAAAAGAGAACATATATATTGTGTCTCAGCATGACCTATGACATCAATGGCCAGTTAGTACATATATGTAGGTATCAGGGAAGGGGGAGAATGATATATAAGCCAAGGGGAACATGATTTACCCTTGGCAAATGCTGTGTTTCATCATTCCCCCTATGTACCCCATGGATATGTACAATTATTATTAGTCAATTAATAAAATAAAATTTAAATTAAAAAAATCAGACAAGATCTGGTTTAAATCAAGTTCTGCTACAAACTGGACATATGCCCTTAGTCATTACTTGCTTTTGGACTTTTAACCTTGTTTTTGGACTTTTTTCATTTGTCCAATGGAGATGTGCTACTTACTTCACAATGTTATTGGGTAAATTGTGAAAGATAGATAACAAGAGTTCCTTGCTTGCCTTCTTTCCAAATCTTTATCCCCTTGTTGGGGACAGAGGTTGTACTAGGTTGAATAGTGTCCCCTAAAATTCGTGTCCACTCGGAACCTCATGGAAACACAAACTTTTCAGACGTGATCAAGTGAAGATGACATCATACTGGATTAGGGTGGGCCCGAATCCAGTGACTATGTCCTCATAAGTAAAGAAAATTTAGGCCTGGGGTGGTGGCTCACACCTATAATCCTAGCACTTTGGGAGGCCAAGGCAGGCAGATTGCTTGAGCCCAGGAGTTGGAGATCAGAATAAGTTAACTAGGCAAAACCTTGTCTCTACAACAACAAAAAATTAGCTGGGCCTGGCGGTGCACACCTGTGCCCCCAGCTACTTGCAGGGCTGAAGCGGGAGGATAACTTGAGCCCAGGCGGTTGAGGCTGCAGTGAGCCAAGATCATGAGATGGCACCACTGCCTTCCAGCCGGGGTGACAAAGTGAGACCCTGTCCAAAAAAAAAAAAAAAAAAGAGAGACAAAATGGGACAGGAAGGGGAGGGGAGGGGAGAGGAGGGGAGGGGAGAGGAGGGGAGGGGAGAGGAGGGGAGGGAAGGGTCATATTAACTCTGAATTCTCAGTCGTCTACCAAAAGGGTGGTTCAGGCAGTAAGTTAGTTACCAATGTGTCTGGAAAAAATAAAATGTAGAAATATTTTTAAAATTAATTTTAATGTTAAAATACAACAAAGAAAATCATTCCAGTTAGTCTATTATCTCTCTTTTGAAATACGATAAGCTAGGAACTTCTAATTTATATAAAAATATTAGGAGAACTCTTTAGGTATTCCTAGTTGAATATTTCTGGACAAAGTTTGGTCACTCACTTTTCGAATTAGTAACATAGGTGGAGATGGGGAGCAATGGAGCCTAAAAAGGATGAAGCATTACAGTTGATACATTTTTCTAATTTTAGTGAATTATGTTATTCATCCATTCAACAGATATTATACAGCTCCTATGTACTAGACATAGAGGAAACAATTCATATATAACCTCTGACTTTAAAGGAATCACAATATTGAATCAGATATACCAATTAAACAATTAAATAGATGGATAAATAATAACAAGTGTGAACTAAAGAAAAATGCAAATAACCATAAGAAAATATAGGAAGTGGACTTCACTCTTAGAGGTGAGAATTCTCTTTGAAGGGATATGAGACATGTTATCCGAAGAATGAGAATAAGTTAACTAGGTAATGGAGCAGATATGCAAAGAATAATCTCTGTAGAAAGAACAACATAGGCAAAGGTCCTGAGGTGGGAAGGAGTATAGTTCAAAGAATGAAGTGATGAAAGGCTAGAATAATTGTATTATAGAAAGCTGAATGGTCCATGAGGGATCTTAGAGAATGGTCATAGGGAACAGTAGCATAGGATGTGGCCGGATCCTGCAGATCAATTTAAGAGTTTAAAGTTTATCCTTACAGAAGTGGTAAGCAATTTAATGATTTTACTGAGGGAGTACAATGACCAGATTTGCATTTTAAAAGATCATCCTAGAAGGTTCTAAATGTTTTACATATTATATATTTTATTTATAAATGGCCATTTAATCCACAAATATTAATTAAGCATTTATGTGAAGGCACTGTTCTTTGGCATACATAGTCCCTTCTTCATGATGCACAATATTGTGTACACAAAACATCTGGTATGGGTCTCAAATACATTTCAAGAATGATACAAATTAAATATTAATAATCAAAGCACTTTTTTTTTCAGGATTCTGAACTCAACAAAAGCCAGAACAATATTTTTCAAAATTTAGTGTGCGTGAGCATCACCAAAGGGGTTCAGTAAAACAGATTGCTGGGCCCTATCCGCAGAATATTATTCTGACATACGAGGTGGAATTTGCATTTCTAAGTTCTTGGTGATAGAGACACTGCTGGACCTGGGATCACTGAGCTCAAATTCTAACCTGCCAATACTCTTAAACTCAATATAAACAAAAAATGGTTAAGATTTTGAGGACAGTACTCCTTTAATTATAATGTACGTGCAAATTGCTTGTGAATGCTGTTCAAGTACAGATTCTGATTCAATTAGTCTAGGGTGGAGCCCTAAGTTGTAAATTTCTAAAACGGTCTCAGTTGATGCCAATTACTTTGTTCCATGACACATCCTTTGAGTAGCAATGTGTAGAACAGACTAGTAACCTTGGAATTACCTGGAAACTTACAAGAAATGCAACAACCTCAGGATCCGCTTCACAACAAGTGAATTCCAATCTGTAGTTAAACAAGATCCCCAGGTGATTTTTATGCACTGTGAAAATAAGCACTTAAAAGCACTAGTTTTCAAACTTAGCTGGACATTGGAATCACATAAAGAGATGTAAAAAAACATACTGATGACTATGATTCACGAAGAACACTTGATTTGTTTGATACTGAGTTCAGAGTGGGCATTTGGGTTTTAATGCTATCCAGGTTATTTTAATGTGGAGCAAAGTTTGAGAATGACTTTTTAAGAGCCTTACTACTTAAAGTGTAGTTTGTTGAGCACGAGGATCGGCATCACCTGGGAGCTAGCTAGAAATGCAAACTTTCAAAATCCACCTTAGACACATGACATCTGAATTTTCTTTTCGACGAGATCCCATGGTACACATTAAAGCTTGAGAGAGTTGTTCTAAATAGCTTTGCCATTCAATACCAATAGAGTAGCCACATATGGCTATTTTAAATTAAATTAATTACAATTTTAAAATTACAAATTTAGTTATTCAGCCTTGCTAGCTACATTTCAAGTGCTCACTGATTATACATGGGCATACATAGTCCCTTCTTACATGACGCACAATATTGTGTACACAAAACATAGAGGCTACCATTTTGGACAATGTAGATATAGACCATCTTCATTATTGCAGAAGATTCTACCGGACAGCATGGCTGAAAGTATGGCATGGTTGTATTTAAAATCTTTTGGCAAAGCCAAGTTTAAAACAGATAAAGCTGAAAATAGACTGCAGTATCTGAAATAGGTACCCATGGAAACATATATTCATGTTTCTATATAAAAAGGACATTATAAGTAAATGAAATTGTTGCTTAAAATTTTGACCTTGCTTAGGGATTACTGATATATCTCCTTTGCATTGGTCCTACAGAGTAATTATTTTTTTAAATAAAAGTATTTCATACGGGTTTTGGTGAAGAGAAAACTTTTCCTGCTTTACATTCTGAAAAGGCTATTTTTTCCCAGCCTCCATTCGTGCTAAAGGCATCTCTGAACTGTGCTCAGCTAGCTTTGCTCTTACAAGGTGCTTCAGGGAATAGGAATTTACTCCCTCTGCTTAAGCCAGGAGGATAACTAGGAGGCTTGCTGATTTAATTTTTGAGAAAGGTCTTGACATTTTGCCTCTATTTGCAAAAATGTCCTCGGGGGTTGAGTGACTCACCAAGCCAGCCATCATTTTCATCCCAGGTATGCAGTTGGGGGCATGCTTTGTTAACATACAGCAACTGATCACTTCCAGGGTTGTAACTTTCAACACGTTCATATTCCTGGAGTGACAGATGTTTGGAAGTCCTCTTTACCTTTTAATTGTGAAACCTGAAATGGGGACAATTTGTTTTTAGGCACCCTTGAGCATCCTGTGTAGTATTTAGAGTTTGACAGTAAATGATCTGCTGCTTAACAATTCCTTTATGAAGGGGGCTTTCATTTCAACCTAATGCTTTGATTTCTAATTTACAAGTAAATCTCCTCTGTCTGGTAGTGAAGCACATTGCTACTAAAGAGTAAAATTAAATAATGACATATGTGTTAGGAATTATATTGTAAAAGACAATTTACAAGAGAGTTTTCTGTAATTTTCATATTAAAAGGATTGTTAAGATCAGATACGAGAGTCTAAGTGGGAGAGGAAACCAAGAGAAGATGCTTTTCTAACACAATGATCTCCTTTCATCTTTGTCACTTAGAATATTTATTAAATCAAAGCGGATAAGAGATAATTTGGGCTTATGATTATGGGTAAGTTTATTCATGTTATTTCTCCTAACCACAAAAATATATTAAATATATATATAGACTGCACCTTAATGGAAAGTTGAAATTTTAGGTAATATTACAAAGGAATGCACAAAGGCATAATTATATTTAGTGAAAGATATGCATGTACATACATTTTCAGAGATTTTTCCTTGTCCTATTATAGGGGAATGCATACAATGGGAATTAATGAGTTCTGTATTTATACAATACCTGTATAGTCTCATTATACAATTTTATGTGTTCTCTGCTTTATAGTGTATCAGAATAATAATTTATAAAAATTTCAACAATGCAAATTGACAAAATAAGTATAAATAATTCTGGATTGTCCTTATTTTCCATACCTAGAAAAGTGCTGATTTTCACCAGGCAGGAAATTTAGAATAATGAATGTCTCAAATCTGGAATGTAATTTTCTGGCTTAACTTCACTAATAGCAGATCTTCCCTAAAACTCAACTGACTCAAACATCCCTGACTACTCGACAATGTTTCCAACAGATGAGGAAAGGACTTCAAAGAAATTTTCATATTGCTTAACTATTAGTTACAAATAATATTCCAACCTCTTGGTTTCAAGCCAAAATCTACTTCAAGCTTCTAAACAGTATCTCCTACATTTCTAAAGCTTAATCATTTGATCTCAGGCCGAAGGAAATGGAAGATCTGTTGGCTTGTTTTACTATGTTGTGTGTTTTCAGTGGGAACTCTCTGCGCATACCTCCAAACTAGGTGAAGGCAAATTTCAGACTCACCTGAAGATAAAAATAAGCTGAAAGCTGTCTTGTGCATAGTCCCTTGGCTTTCGTCATGCTGTTTACTCTTTCTTATAGGGAAGTAGAGTGGCACAAAGTGGTGTGGCCTGGATCTCATTTCGTAGTCACCTGGCAAAGTTCTTGGTTAACAAAAGCAAACTGTCAAGAGAGTCGGTAGAAAGAGAAGTTACTGTTGGAAATAATTTATTGAAGAGCAGTAAATGTAGAACAAAAGAGTTGAGAGACACTACAAGATTGAGAAGCTAGAAATTTTGGACCTTTATTACTCTACAAAAATTACCACAGAAAAATAATACATTGCATAATTATATATTCAAATGTAGGTACTAGCAATACTCTTTAAATAAGGTATGTTACAAATTTCATCCACCAGCTTGATATTTGGGAGCATGCCTTGTGTCATACAAAGGGGCAAAGCCTTCATGCATGAACAGAGGATTACAATTCAAATGACTATGGAGTCAGGCTAGTAATAGAAAAAAGTGAAATGGGCCAGATTGGGAGTGTGTCGATCTAGGGAATATATATATGAACATAGAGAAATTAGGAACCTTTGCACATACAAAGAACCATAGGTGGTTTATCATGAAAGGAACATAGAGGTGTGAGAAATATACATAAGTAGAGAGATATAAGTAGGGACACATAAGTAGAGAGATAAGCAAAGGCTAGATTTTAAGGACTATAGATACCATTCTAAGAATTTTGCATTTCATCCTTAAATGTGTGTGAAAGGAAAATAAATCTTGGGACCCGAAAATCACTAAGCTAAAGGGAAAAGTCAAGCTGGGAAGTGCTTAAGGCCAACCTGCCTCCCATTCTGTTCAAAGTCACCCCTCTGCTCACTGAGATAAATGCATATCTGATTGCCTCCTTTGGAGAGACTAATCAGAAACTCAAAAGAATGCAACCATTTGTCTCTTATCTACCTGTTACCTGGAAGCCCCCTCCCTGCTTCAAATTGTTGTCCCACATTTGCTTCGAGTTGTCTCCCCTTTTCCGGACCAAATAAATGTTCATCTTACACATGTTGACTAATATCTCATATCTCCCTAAAATGTATAAAACCAAACTGTGCTCTGACCACCTTGGGCACATGTCATCAGGACCTCCTGAGGCTGTGTGTGAATCCTCAACCTCGGCAAAATAAACTTTCTAAATCAAGCGAGACCTGTCTCAGATATTTGAAATTCACAAATGTAAGGTGAAAATGAAAAATTTTGGTGTATATTTTAGAAATACCATATTAGTAGCATTATATAGAATTCTTTTATCTTCAGGAGAATAAGGTTTACAGAGATCATTTGTTCAAAATAGAAATCTAGATAATGTCACTACTGAAATTCACATTCTTACCCTCAAACTCACTTCTGCTTCATCTTAGTGTTCTTGGACCAAACTGAGGGTTGGGCTGTTATTTCTCATGGCCCAATAACAAGATGCAGATGAACTGGGGAGGAGCACCCTGCAACCAGTTACAGGAAGAAGGTCTGGAAATTATCACCAGACCAACTCAAAATTACAACGTTTTCCAGAGCTTATATACCTTCTAAGTTATATATCTACGTGGAAGTGTGCATTCATCTAAAGACATAAGTGATTAACTTATTTTAATCTATAGGTAAGGTCTAAGTCCTGAACCTTCCTCTGGAGCCTCAGTAAACTGACTTAATCTAAATGAGTCCAGGTGCTGGGGTGATTACACTCATCTCCTGCTAAATCACGGAGGTTTGGGGAGTTCCTTCAGACCCCCAATAAACTTGTTTGTGAAGGCCTGGGGAGTTTCTTCAGATCCACAGTAAAACTTGTTTAATCCTAAATGGGTCCTGTTAAAAATTTCTTAATTACTTTGTCACGCTTTAAGGCCCAGGAAAGGCCTAGGCAAAACTCTTGGTGGGCTGTTGTTACATCCCAGCCTTTGTCTAAGGGCACTGGCTTTTAATATTTAACTTATCCACTCAGTCAGTACTGTTATGGAGGCCTGTGTTAGTGAGATCTGGCCTGGCACAATCCCCTCTGTCAATTTGCTCATGATTTCTATCATGCTTGTATATTGATTTATTATGAGAATTGTAGGGAGATGGGGCATCATAATCTTTCTGGCTACTTCCTGCTGAGAGGGGGTTGCTGTTATGTGGCACTGAATGCAATGCTGGAGTGGAAGAGGTCAATTTGTTCCCAGTAGCACTCTTTGTTTCAGGGGCTTAGAGGCAGCGCCAGCTGAAACATAATAGTATGCAACAGCAACACATATAAATAGGTTGCTGCTGTTTTCTTCTGAAGTTTAAGTTGTCTGGTCTTCAGTTCACAGGGCTTTAAGAAAGCACAGCTTAGGTTTTAGTGATTTCCAGTACAAAAAAATGGGGAAAAAGGAAAAGAAAAAGGAAAAAATTGAAAACATTATTTTGAAGACTTGTAGCCAGAAAAATTAGAATTTAATCCAAATTGCAGGAAATAATAAAAATTTAAAAATATCAGGCAAGACTAGAATTTAATAACAGGTATACTATAGTTTTGGAAACATATTTTTTCTCTCTCCAGTTTCCCATTTTTATTAAAAGACAAATTATGGTATGACTGGTTTGCTTTATTATACTTGGCCTAATTATTTGTATACAGTGCAGCAAGAATAATTATTTTGTACATAGGTCTTTTAAATAGGTTTTGATGGAACTTTGTTCCATAGAAGGATTCTGAAATAAGACCCTTTTAAAGCTGAGCCCAGCCATGGGTTTGTACCATCAAATACCTATGAGTTGGGTGAATTCTTCTCCTCTTGAGATTCCAGGATAACTTGGGGGTCCTTGCCTGTCAGAAAGTGACTTTCTTTACTTACCACAGATCAGAAACCCTGTACAGGGACTGTGTACACAAAATATGAGGCCAGTCTTCTAAAGGCATTATAAGCTCCATAGAAAAGTTTGATTCCTTAAAGGAGAACATATCATTCCAGTCAGCCTTGGTAAAATAACCGATTTTTCCAATCGTGTCCTGTTACAAAAGAGAACAACTTCTTGTTGTGCTTATGCAAATAAGTATATTGCCATAAGGTAAGAATACTCACAAATAATTTCCAAATTCTAGAGAAATCAGGTATTGAGAAACAAATATGCTCCCAATTTTATTCATAGGAGTATACTTTCCTTAATTGTTAAAAGCTGTCAATAGTAGAAAAGTTTCCTTGACTCTGAAAAGCAAAACAAAGGATTAGCAACATTTTAAGCAAAAAGTCAAAAAACTCACTTCAGCCTCCTATTAGTTCAGTTCATGCAGTTAATTCCTGTCCTGCTTGAAATTAATTAAAATTTTAGCTCTTCTAGAGTTCTGAACGTTTTTCCTCTATTCTGATGTCACAGTCTCCAAAATTGTCAGAAACTTGCATTCAAGAGCACTTGTTACAGGTTTATAGCTAATTATAAAACCACCTTCTAAAGAGGACCAAAACAATACAGCAATTGTTTATGGATGACAAAAAGTTTTAGAGTAGCCATAGTTAAAGACACAATTGACAAGGAAATATGTTACCTCTGTGGCACAAAATAATTTAACATAGCAATCATAATATTACTGATGATGTACACTAAGATACATCAGAATTATAGGAATTTCACATGATGTTGGAACACATAGCAATAACATATTTATACAAATATAGCCCAAAGAAAGCCAAACCCCATTGTATATTTGGCAATGCTTCCTGTATGATTTTTGGTACCAAATAAGCCAAATTTTACCTTTACGTTAGTGTACTATTAATGTTAAACCCAATTCTTAATAAAACCTTATAGACATATTTACCCAATTTTAATGTTTGACCATAAGGTAAGATTTTTATAGACCTTTTTTTTTGTTAAAGAGCAATTTTGTTAAAGACCAATTTTTGTTCAAGAGCAGGTTAGTGCTCTAAGAGAAACCTGTTGTGCTTTTATTTTAATGCTCAATTTATAGAAACACTGGATGATACTCCTTTAACTTTAGCCAATATGTTTACACACAGAATTTCCTTTACAATCAACCTTCCACAAGTTGCTTAAACATTCATCTTTATTTTATCCTACTTAAAACAATCCTTTAACCTTTTAATCTAGGCAAAAATCCACATTCTTGTGCCATCTTATAATCTTTTTACCATAAGTATATTTTACTTTCCTTACACATCTTGCATATAAACTGTTTCTTCATAGTCTTAAATACATGTTACACTGTTAACTCTTAGCAACCTTTACTTTTGGTGAAAACCTTGGTAAGTTTGGGATTTTAATTACGTACTAGGTGTGGAGCCTAGGACCTAGACAGAAGTGCTGATAAGGTCTGACTTATTCCAGCATCTGACTCCATGTGTACCAGGCCTTACCTAGCTGTAAAGTAGACAAATTATACAGCTAAGAGTCATAATGGCATTTTATAAAGCGTTTAGGAGGCCTAATCTGTACATTTCTTGCATAAATTTTCTTTTATAAATTATTTTACATCTTACACAGACAAGCTACAACATGCCTTGACTTTCTGACTTGTCCTAAACATCCCCCTTTTTAGACAACCAGTTATTTTACTTTAGGACAAGACTTCACCATACAAGATCCTTTATTATATAAAATCTCTTTTCTTTAGTATCTTTTTGAATAGCTAGGGACATGGCTAATTTCATATGTCCCCAGGCCTTATCTAGAATTTAACACTCCAAAATAAATTGAACAATTTTTAAGTCAAAGAAGCAGTTTATGACCTAAAGCATTTAGCAAACCTAATATTTGACCTGCGTCATTTAGACCAAATGTTTACATTTTTGAAGATATTTATATTTTATCAATACTCTTTAAAACTCTCTTTATTTTTATAACTTTCTTTATATCTCTGTTATTTCCTGGTTTCTTTTATGTTGTTTTATATATAACCTTTAAATAAGCTTTGAATTAGACAAAAATTAGTTACCCTTTAAAAAGGACACAATTTTTAGAAAGAATGTTTTCCTACAATATATTTTTATTGGAAAATACCCAAATAATGAAATATCTGTTGTTTAATTTAATATAACTTTAGATTCTAAATTATGACAGGTTTGTTTGTGAATATTTATCCCATTACAATTATTTAATTATTTATTTTAATAATTTATCTGGTTATTTATGAAAACTGTGATAGTCATCATTTAAAGTCATGAAACTGCTATTGCAAAATTATAACTGAGACAGTGAAAATGATCTGACCTAACTAACTCCATCTTGCTTCTAACTTCCAAGCTATTCTTGTTCATTAAATTAGTTTATAGTTTAGTTTTGAAACTAAGATGATAACAGTCCTTTCCCAGAACAAACTTCCTTCATGTCTGTGGACTAGACTGCCTGAGGCCACAAGATGAGAAGTTAGGGTATTTTACCAAATAATTCAAGATATAGCTATCTTCATTAAACCAATATCAATGCTTTATTTATTAAAAATTACACAAGCAAAGATCATTCTGTTTTGGGCTGAGTTATAGTTTTGCAGCCTCTATGCCAAATTTTGACACCTTGTAGTATTTGGCAGAGATAAGTATGAAATTGCTTGATCAATAAATGCACACAAATGTATGCTGGCAACTGTTAAGACATTTCTAATATTACTGTACAAATAATTTGTAAAGCTAGCTTATTTATTAAAGATTTTGCCTAAGTCACAAAAACTTGAAAAACATTTGACTAGTCTTGCCTTTTTTCTGTTAAAGTATTTAAGTGCTTTTGTTTTTCTTTGGGCCAATTAGAACCCTTTTATATATTTTCAGTAGTGAAACATGGTGTGCACAAGACATAAATACATAGCTGTATTAGGCATGCCAATAGAAGAACATTTTATAGATTCATAAGACCTCCTTTGTCCTATCTTAGACCTGTAAACTCTTGATAACCTGGTTTATTACTCTGGCAGTTGTCAGCCAAATAGCCCTAAATCTGCATATTAAAGCAAATAACTCTTAGGTGAAAAATCAAATGGCAAGGTTTACATCTCAAGGTACACAGAGAAAAAGCCTGGGTGGTGCTAGAGGGAGATTAAAGATGGATGCCATATTGAACATAAAATTATAGAAATTTAACGTAGGATTGTATAAGGAAACTAACTTTATTTAGATATTGACTACCTATCATTTAACTGAATCTTTGAGCTCTGGGCAGTGCCCAAACTGAATCCTGGGTTTGCAAAGGGGCCAATTATTATGAGGCTAGACCATGAGATGCTTTTACAGTGCCCTCATTGTTTTCTTCCAAACAAAGACACTTGTAAGTGTCTAAATTACACTTTTTCCTGAAAACCCCAGAGTAGTTTCTGTTGCAATAGCTATTAATGAAGAAAACAGAATTCGGTCAATTGAGAAGAAAAAACATTTGCTCAAAAAGACAAGGTCCTAGGAGAGAGACAAACAAAAGCAAAAACATGAAGGGCTTTTAAATACAAACATGCACACATATATATGCAAACCTTGGATGTTAGCTTTTAATTAAGCTATTAACAACTGAGCTCCTAAAAAATATATTTTTCCTTCCAAGGGGCCTCTCAGCAGGAATGGACCCAATACCTCCCATTTTCAAGTTTACATGGTATCAAAGGAATAAGACAGATACACAAATAAGTGGAGACAATTTTTGTACAACGCAAGAGGGAGTGCACTCAGGCAAAACAGACTCAAAACCAACTCAAAACCTGATCTTAATGAAAATGCAAAGATGTGTGTGAGCGAGCCCTGTTGCTTCCCTTGGTGGTACCAGACAAATGGCTTAAAAAGCCCAGATAGGAAAACAATAGGCTCCTGGCATACAAACCGATTAACTCACTCTTCCAGCGTGTCTGCTCCTGATCTCTGTTCTTCACCACTAGTGAAAGGGATGTGCAATTTTGCCCATGGGACAGCCCTTGGGAGAATCCCCAGGAAAATCTCACCTGCAGCTGCTGGCATCCTCCTGAAGATTGTCTCATTGCAAGCCACTGGCCACTGAACGCTGCACCGTCCTGGTCTCTCCTGACTGGCTTGCCATTTTGTTCCTGGACCAAACTGAGGGCCGAGCTGCTATTTCTCATGGACCAGTAACAAGATGCAAATGAACTGGGGAGGAAGAGAGTTTTTATTTCTGCAACCAGTTACAGGGAGAAGGCCTGGAAATCATCGCCAGACCAACTCAAAATTACAAAGTTTTCCAGAGCTTATATACCTTCTAAGTTATATATCTACGTGGAAGTGTGCATTCATCTAAAGACATAAGTGATTAACTTTTTTAAATCTATAACTAAGGTCTGAGTCCTGAACCTTCCTCTGGAGCCTCAGTAAACTGACTTAATCTAAATGAGTCCAGGTGCTGGGGTGATTACCCTTATCTTGTCTCCTGCTAACTCACGGAGGTTTGGGGAGTTCCTTCAGACCCCCAATAAACTTGTTTGTGGAGGTCTGGGGAGTTTCTTCAGACCCACAATAAAACTTGTCTAATCCTAAATGGGTCTTGTTAAAAATTCCTTCATTATTTTACCACACTTTAAGGCCCAGGAACAGCCTAGGCAAAACTCTTGGTGGGCTTTTGTTGCATCCCAGCCTTTGTCTAAGGGCACTGGCTTTTAATATTAAACTTAATCACTCAATCAGTGCTGAAACAGTTGTTATGGAGGCCTGTGTTAGTGAGACCTAGCTTGCCACATTAGGATGCATCTATCTTATGTTGTGTGATATGATGTAATTGTCTTTTTTTGCATTGGAAAATGCAAAATCAAGCCAACTACCTTTATTTACATGCAAAGGAATGATCTGTATTTCACTGAAAATTCTGTAGACTTGGGTTATGTATGCGTACATATATTTTTAAAATAAATAGTGTGGTGCTGTGTATGTTTATATACTTATTACATGAATATTGATGATGAAGATACAGAGCATGTAAAATCGCTCAATTTCTCTCTGCATGAAATTGTTTCAGAAGTTGGCCTTCAGAATGTATTAGCATCATTATTAATTGGCTTAAGTATTGACTTATGTGACCTTTATCAACAGCCTTAATTCAAATACTAAATCTAGGAGAAGTAGAACAGGCTCTGAAGTAGTTCATTTTATGTTCAATTTTTGTTATGAAAAATATTAAAATATACTGGGGTAGAGAGAATAGTACAACAAACCACCATGTGCCTATCATCCCCCTTCAACAATTATTAATGCAAACTCAATTTTGTTTTATCTAAACCAGTGATCCTCAAAGAGTGTCAATTTTGCCCCCAAGTGGACCTTCATCAATGTTTAGAGGCATTTTTTTGTTGTCACAATTGGTATGCGTGAAGGGTACCACTAGCATCTAGTGGGTAGAGGCCAGAAATACTGATAAATATCCTATAATGCACAGTTGCCAATGACAATGAATTATCTGGCCTGAAATGTCAGTGTTGGTGTTGTTGAAATATCTTGATTTTTATCTTAATGCACTCTGCCCATTTCCCTGGATTAATGATATGCAAACACCAAATATCATATAATTTCACTGATTTTTTTGGTGTCTATCTAAAAGAGAAGGAGGTTTTGAAGAATTTTTGAGCCATAGTAACCAGATTCCTTCTTTTGGTTGATTTGTTGCTTTGGCTTTGCTTTTTTCTTAGATTTATACCTAGCCTGCCCCTAATCTGATGTGTATCTCAAAGAGCTCTCCTCTGTAAACCACCTTGCCCGGTCTACCTTGCCAATGAATTTTCATTAGAATTGGCAAATGGAAGGCACTGAGTGGGAGAATGCTTCAGGTGGCATCTCCAACAATTTACTGAGTGGATATACCTCTTGCCTGCAGTTCACCTGTACTTGGTTGACTAGTGCCTGTCCCCAACGCACACACACAAAACTCATGTCTATCCAGAAACTGAGGATGTGACCATAATTGGAAATAGGGTCTTTGCAGACATGATCATATTAAGATGAGATCATGCTGGATGGACTAGGGTAGATCCTAAATCCAATTACTGGAGTCCTTATAAGAAGAAAGAAATTTAGAAACAGAGACATGGAAGAGGATGGCCATGTGAGGATGGAGGCAGAAATTGTAATAATGCAGCAACAAGCTAATGAATGCCAAAGGTTGTCAACAACCACCAGAAGCTAGGAAAATGTAAGGATATTTCTTCCTTCGAGTCTTCGGAGAGAGTTTCTGACACTTTTATTTCAGACTCAGGGTTCCTGAACTGTAACAGAACGAATTTCTGTTGTTTTAAGACCCTCAATATATGATAATTTTTTACAACATCCCAAAGCAACTAATGCACCACCCCTTTCCAGTCCTAGGTACCAGAAGACAGCACCTGCTGTGAATCCAGGTTCTACTGGGAAGTCCTAGCTCCTTACCTCTGGTACCTCTATTCTTTCAGCCCTACAGACTGTACTGACACCATATAGTTGCTAATTTCTGAGTTGGCTCATCATCCTCAATTGTAATCCATCTGATGTTTTTATAACTAGGTCCCTGTAGTAATTACTTTGTAATGAATTATTTGATGTGAGTCTGTTTTCCCCACTAGATCCTCACACACATGGAAAATATAGTACTAAATTTAGTACATGTGGTAGACAATATCAGTCATTAGTATTTGCATTTACCTTCTCTGCTTCTAGAGGTTGGCTTCTTTGCGAAAGGATTGTTTTGATTCTACTTAATATTTTGCATTTTATATGAAAACTGACATAAATTAACCTGCATAAGCATTATAATTTAGCACTTTATATTTGGTCAATACTTTGTAAATATTAGTGAAAGAAACACTAATTTTTATAGGAATGTAATACAAAACTATGAACCGGGGTCCATAAAGTTTTTCTGTAAAGGGCCAGTTAGTAAATACTTTAAGCTCTGCAGGCCATATAATCTCTTCCACAACTACTTAATTCTGCTGCTGTACAATATGTAAACAAGTGAGCACGGCTGTGTTCCAATAAAACTTTATTAGACAATATATAAACAAGCGAGCATGGCTGTGTTCCAATAAAACTTTATTTACAAAAAAAGGTAGTGGGTTTGATTTGTCCCACAAACCATAGTTTATTGACCCTGCTGTAAACTATCTAGACTTTTGATTCCATATGCTCCATTGATATCTCATATCCACACTGCATGTGTCTATATTATTTTATATAAAAGAAAAACAGTTTTCTTCCCAAAGTAAGTCAATTTTTCAAAGATCTGCTAATGTTTACACTCTTAGTATTTCATTCTTTCAAAAGATTGATATCTTGGGGGAAAAAAGGTCATTAAGCCAAAACATTAGACCTCAGGGATAAACCTGCAGAAAATTGATTGACTGATCAAACCAACTTACTCTTTTGTAAAAGTCTCCCTGTCCTCTTATTCAGAAGAATGAATGATATCTCAACAACGAGCCAGGATTTATTATTTTCAGGATGAAATTTTTGTTCCCCTTCTCAAACATTCCCCCCAAATATCAAATACTTAAAAAATGAAATAGTTTTAGTCCCACATAGCTAACAAAGAATATATGAACTATTTACATCTCCATTAAACTGAGTCATTTTGAAGGCACATTCCAGTTTATTTTCCTTAACATCCAGTTCAGTTTCTGTCTCCTCATAAATCATCAAATAATATTTGCTGAAACAATGAACATCTTATTCCAATATACTGAAAATTATATGTAATATATAATTATACATCATATAGAATTGAAGGTTGGATATTTCATAAATATAGGATTTTAAAAATTGACTTGTGTTGTCAAAAAATTCAAATGAGGAATCTGTAAATCTTAATGTGGAAAGAGGTGCTAATTTATATTGAGGTTGATCTTCTCTTTGAATTGAATGGATTCTCTCTATCATGAGCAGACAGATCCAATATCCACGGGAATATAATAATATTGAGTTATATCCTGGGGTTAAACAAGTCTGACATCATGGTAGACTTTGACAAAATTTAAGGTTGAGATCTCTTTCCAGGTGCCAGAATGTCATACAATAGTCCACAGTAACCATGCATGTAGGCAGCCTTAAACAGGCTGCTAGTTCCTAAGTATCTAAATTTGTGACAATTTGTGAATGAATCACCATGCCCTCCACAGAACTTGGCAACTGGATCAGCGTTTCTGCATCTGGCATTGTACACAATTTGCATATTGTGGAAGTGAAACACTTTGCAATCTCTGAAGCCCATCTCATTATGGCATGATGAGCTCATAGCCATGTGCTTTCCATCTTTAGTTCTAATTTCAGGGTAGCCATAGTTAAAACCTAAGGACACACATACATAGCTTATGGATAATGATTGTCTAAACTGTTTTTAGTTTCATAAACTTAAGATGTTAAATTAAGAACAACTTACTAGAGTGGAAAAAAGGACAGGCAAAAGTTTTCCCTCCTTGATACCAGTTTTTATAATATGAATAATTTTACAAAAGTGCTTCAGTTACTTTAAATGAGAAAAGTTCTAGGAATTAGTATTAAAATTTAAACTACCTGCATAATTTACATTTAGTTTCCATAAAAAACTTTTAACAATCATACATTCATGAGAACCATGTGCTAAAAATGTGTTTTTAAAATTCAAACGTAACTGTATTTCTTCTATTCTTTATGCAGCTTGATTTCATTATTATTTCAAAACAAGAATAAATGAGCATATGGGAGTTGAGATTTTTTTGCAATTTATTTAACACATATATTTAAAGTTAGAATTGAGTCAATTTTAGATATGTGCCATGGTGCCCATATCCATTACACAGATTACAATAAGACATGCAAGTAAATGAGAGACATAACCATGTGTCGTCCATCACTACCAAAATTCTAAATGCATTGACACTTAATAGTTTTGAAATATCTCCTAGAACCAAGGATTTTGGCTTCACAATTCAGCTTCCCTACCAGCTTACTATTTCTTTAACATTTCTACATCTTACACATGATAATTTTGAGAAGTACGATTCTGGACCTAATGCATTTATTATGAATACCTGTTTTTTATGTGATATTTCAGAATACTTTTGAGGAAAGAATGTTAATTAAGATTGTTCAGAGTATTTCATAGTATAGGGAAAGGAAACAAGGTAAATATAAACCACAAATGTATCTTCTGTAAACTAGTAAAGTTTTGTCAGAAATAATGTGGCCAATCTATTTTGTGTCTTCACATATTCACATATCTCGTTCAGTGTTTTTAAAAGTCAGTGAAAATTTGTTGATGAATTGTCACATAGTCAAATTACCAAATGTTACCTATTCATGGAATTATTTTGGTATTGTAGGAAAGAAGAAGAAACACAGATACACATGTGTGTACACTATACATAGAGGCATGCCTTGGAGATATTGCCAGTTCAGTTCCAGACCACCGTAATAAAGTGAATAATGCCATAAAGCAATATTTTATTGCTGAAAATGCTAACTATTGTCTAAGCCTTCAGCAACTTGTAACCTTTTTGATGGTGGAGTTTCTTGCCTCATTGTTGATGGCTGCTGACTGATCAGGGTGGTGGTTGCTTAAAGGTGGGGTGGCTGTGGCAATTTCTAGAAATAAAACAACAGTGAAGTCTGCCCCATCAATTAACTCTTCCTTTCACCAAAGATTTCTCTGTAGCGTGCGATGCAGTTTCATAGCATTTTACCCATAGTAGAACTTATTTCAAAATTGGATTCAATCCTGTCAAGCCTTGATGCTGCTTAATCAACTAAGTCTATATCATATATTCAATTTCTTTTTGTCATTTGAACAATGTTCACGGTATTTTCACCAGGAGTAGATTGCTTTTAAGAAACCAATTTATTTACTTATCCATGAAAAGGGACTCCTTATCCATTTAAGTTGTATCATGAAATTGCAGCAATTCAGTCACATCTTCAGGCTCCACTTCTAATTGTAGTTATCTTCCTATATCCACCACATCTTCAGTTGCTTCCTCTATTGAAGTCTTGAACACCTTAATACATGAGAGTTGGAATCAATTTCTTCCAACACTCTTGTTAGTGTTGATATTCTGACCTCCTCCTGTCAGTCACAAATGTTCTTAATAACATCTAGACTGGTGAATCCTTTACAGAAGGTTTTCAATTTATTTTGCCCAGATCCCTCAGAAGAATTACTATCTATGACAGCTATAGTGTTATGAAATGTATTTCTTAAATAGTAACATTTGAAAAACCAAATTACTCCTTGAGAGGAAGTCTTTAAGATGGTTGATGAGAGGTGCCTGGAACTCACCTTCTCCACAAAGAGGAAACAAAACAGTAAGTAGATAACCACACATCAAATAGACCTTCTAAGAGAAAATGTTGTAATTCAGAAGGTCAGTGACAGAGAACCTCTGAGGCATTGAAGGACAGGAGAGCAAAGCAGCTGACCCATCTGAGATTGACTAAGAGCAGGAGGAACTTCCCACTGTGGGGAAAAGGTAAGCAAGAGATCCCTAGTTATCCGTACTCCCACCTTGAACTGCAATTCTAGCTACACAAGATCACTTCAGTCTTTACAGACACTCAGACTAATATGGGAAGCTTCCTGTAGTCCGTGTAATGGTAGTGTTCCAGAAAGGAAGTTCATACTGGGTCCATATACCCCTCAAGACCCACGCAAGTGCAGCATGGAGCCAGTATGAGAGCCTAGCACCCACCATGCTACTGCATGACCTGGGTCCAAACAGCCCGAGCATTTTCACACCCCTGAAGCACTGCTGGCATCCCCCCATGTCTACCCTGAGGGCTGCAGTACCATGATGTTGTCTGGACCCAGCAGTGCAGCTGGGTCCCCAGCATTTTAGTTCACACAATGTCCTAAACCCTGGGGAACAAGCAGTACAGCATACCAGGAAGATTTCCCTTGGCACAAAGTAACCCCACCCCCTCCAGTGGCAGAGCCTCCAAACACCTGCACGTGATTTCTAGGGACCTGTGGATAAGTCTACCTATGTGCCATCCCAGGGCATGAGGACAGGCCCACCCCACCCACCACCACTGCTGTTGGTGCCTGAGCATGCCACCCAGGGGCTTATGGATTGACATGTCCCACACACCTCAGCCAGAGCCTCCACACACTATCATGGGCCCTGAGAATGGGCCCACGAGATCTGCCACTGCTGGCAGCCGTGCGTGTGTACAATGTCCTTGGGCCTGGAAATCACCACCAATGCCAGTGTACACTATGGAGGGGCATGATGACTGGCCTGCCCAGTCCACTGCTGCCACTACAGGTGCTCACGCATGTTGTTTGTGGCCCTAGGGAATGACCTGCCATTCCTGCCACTGCTGGTGCCCACACATGCCTTCCAGGGGCTGGAGGATGTGTCTACCCCACCTGCTGCTGCCACCTGCATGCACTCTCAAGAGTCCTGGGGATAAGATCATCCTGCCAGCTATTGTCAGGCACCTTCTGAGGGCCCATAAAATGGTCTGACTGCTGCTGCTGCTGCTGCCACCAGCACCTACCTGTGCATGCCACCTGGATGACTGGGGACTGGCTTCTCACCCTACCACTGACACTGCTGGCATCTGCTCAAGCCACTTGATGACATGAGGATTGGCCCACCACCACTACAGCCATTACTGATGCCACACATCCTATCCAAGGGACCAAGGGCCTGCCCTGCTCACAGCTGCAATTGCCAGGCACTGAGTAAGCCACCTGGAAGCCCAAACATCAGGCCACCTAAAACTGCCACCACCAGTGCGTGTGCATGTCACCTGGGAGTTCGAGAATTGGCATGCCTGGTCAGCCACCACCATCACTTGAGCTTAAAGACTGGTCTGTCTAATTTCCTTGTCCCCAGCAAAGCCTTGCTATGGCCTCTACTGACAACTGTAGCCTAAGCCACTGAGAAATCACAGATACAAATAACAGATTATAGGCAAAGAAATCATACAAAGATTACACTACTGTGACCACCCAAAATCAAAGCCAATACATACTACCCAACCAGTACTACGTATACCTATAGGAAAAAATTTTTATCCAAAAGCCAATCCATAAAATTAGAAGAAGCAACTATTACATAAGATGTGCAGATATCTATGTAAGAACACAAGAAATATGAAAAAGCAGGGAAACATTACACATCCAAAGAAACAATAATTCTCCAATAACAAATCCCAGTGAAAAGGAAATCTATAGAGTGCCTAAAAAACCCAAACAATGATATTGAAGAAACTCTGTGAGACACAAGAGGAAAGATAAACAATAAAAAAAATTAGGAAAACAATTCATGATATAAGTGAGAAATTCAACAAGGAGCTAGATATCAAAGAAAAGCACCAAACAGAAATTCTGGAACTGAAAAATTTAGTGAGTAAAATTACGAATACAATAAAAGCTTCAACAATAGACCAGATCAAGAAGAAGAAATGATTTCTGAACTTGAAGACAAGTCTTTAAAAATACCCAGTCAGAAAAAAAATAAATAAAGAAGAATGAAGAAAGCCTACATTGCATACAAAACACCATAAATCAGTCAAATATTTGAATTTTGGGAGTTCCAGAAAAAGGGGAGATGGGAAAGCCATAGAAAACATATTTAACAAAATAATATCTGAAAACTTACCAAGTCTTGCAAGCAATATAGACATCAAGATACAGGAAGCTCAGCGATCCTCAAATAAATGCAACCCAAAAAGGTTCTACACAGCACATTATAGTCAAGCTATCAAAAGTCAAAGATAAAGCAAGAATTCTAAAAACAGCAAGAGCAAATCATCAAGTCACATGTCCAAAATCCCCCATTGGACTCATCAGACTAACAGTAGATTTCTAAGTAGAAACCTTACAGGCCAGGAGTGAATGGAATGACATATTCAAAGCATTGAAAGAAAAAAACCCTGCTACCCAAGAATACTATAAACAGTGAACCCTTCTTCAAAAATAACAGAAAAATAAAATCTTCTCCAGGCCAGCAAAAACTGAGAGTTCATCACCACTGGCCTAGCCCTATAAGAAATGATTAAGGAAATCCTATATTTGGGTGTGAAAGTATATCTACAATCATGAAAACACAAAAAAAGTATAAAACTCAATGGTAGAACAGACACATAAATAATAAAGAGAAAGGACTCAAATGGCATCACTATAGAAAATCACCAAACCAGTGATGTACAATAAGAGAGAAAGAAAGGAACAAAGACCATACAAAGTAACCAGAGACAATTAACAAAATAACAGGAATAAGTCCTCACCTATCAATATTAAGCTTGAATGTAAACAGATTGTATTTTACACTTAACAGATATAAAATGGCTTAATGGACAAAAAAGAACGCATTTATAGGCTGCCTACAAGAAACTCACTTCGCCTTTAAAGCCACATAGACTGAAAATGAGGGATGGCAAAAAATATTCCATGCAAACAGAAACCAAAGAGAGCAGGAGTAGCTATACTTATATCACATCAAAGACTTTAAGAGAAAACTTGTAAAAAGATAAAAAGATTCTTATATAATGATAAAGGGATCAATTCAACAAGAAATTATAACAATTATAAATGTATATGTGCCTACTACTGGGGCACCAATATATATAAAGCAAATGTTTTAGATCTAAAGGGAGAGATAGGCTCCAATACAATAATAACTGAGGACTTCAACACCCACTCTTCACCACTGGACAGATCAACTAGAAATAAAATCAATTAAAAAACCTTAGATTTACATTTTAGACCAAATGAATCTAACATCCATTTACAGAACATTTCATCCAAGAGGTACAGATTACTCATTTTTCTCAACAGCACATGGAATAGTCTCCAGGATTGACCATAGTTTGGGCCACAAAATAACTCTTAATAAATTTTAAAAAATCAAAATCATACTATGTATCTTCTCAGACCACAAAGGAATAAAATTGGAAGTCAATAACAAGAGAAACTTTGAAAACTGAACAAATGCATTGGAAGTAAACAACATGCTACTGAAAGATTATTGGGTCAATGAAAACATTAAGAAGGAAATAGAAGCATTTCTTAGAACATATAAAGATGAAAACACAATATATCAAAATCTTTGAGATACAGCAAAAGCAGTGTGAAGAGGGAAGGTTATAGCAATAAATGCCCACATTGAAAAAGTAGAAAGATGTCAAATAAACAGCATAAAGATGCCCTCAAAACACTAGAAAAACAAAAACTAACCAAATCTTAAATCAGTAGAAATAAATAAATAATACAGATAAGAGTATTACTAAACAAAATAGAAACTAAAAAAAATTACAAGAGATTAACAAAACAAAGAGATTTGCTTAAAGATAGCCAAAATCAATAAGCTGCTAACTAGACTGACCAAGGAAAAGAAGAAGAAACAAAAATCAATAAACTACTAGCTAGACTAAGCAAGGAAAAGAGAGAGGGACCTAAATAAATAAAATCAGAAACAAAAAAAGTAAACATTACAACTGATAGAACCACAAAGGAACATTAGAGACTATTGTAAACAACTGTATGGTAACAAACTGGAAAACCTAGAGGAAACGGGTAAAATACTTGACACACATAACCTACCAAAATTAAATCAAGAAGAAATAGAACACATGAACAGAACAATAATGAGTATTGCAATTGAATGAGTCATAAAAAGTCTCCCAGCAAGGAAAAGCCCAGGGTTGCATGGCTTTACCGCTGAATTCTATCAAACATATAAAGAAGAACTAATACTAGTTTTCCTCCAACTATGCCAAAAAATGTGAGAAAATTAGGTAGTATTTTTTCTCTCAAGTAGATGTAATAGAATTTTAAAAATTGAGGAGAAATTAAAAGTAGAATAAGCTCATGATTTGACATATACATAATATGTGGTGGCAAAAAATATTTAAAGCTTACAAACCAAATATATGACTAAATAAGAAAAAAGGATAATAGCATTATATTAGAATATTAGTTTAAAGGTAACCACTAAGGAAAATCTAAACTGTCCTATGTTCAAAAATAAACAAAAAATAAATTCAAATGAGGAGACCAGTGAGCAAAATACCACCTTCAAAACATAATACACATTAAACACAATAAAAATAATTTAACCAAACTGAGTCAAATTCAGTTATATCAGCCATACCAACAAAACCAAATTGGGCAGACCCAACTAGTAAATAAAAATTATTGTCAGAGTGGCTTATAAGATAAAACCCATGTTTATGTTGAAATCAAGGGATATAACTTTTTTTCTTTGTTTTTGTTTTGTTTTGAGATGAAGTCTCGTTCTGTCGCCCAGGCTGGAGTGCAGTGGCGGGATCCCGGCTCACTGCCTCCCGGGTTCAGGCAATTCTCCTGCCTCAGCTTCCCGAGTAGCTGGGACTACAGGCATGTGCCGCCATGTCCGGCTAATTTTTTGTATTTTTTAGTAGAGACGGGGTTTCACTGTGTTAGTCAGGATGGTCTCGATCTCCTGACCTCGTGATCCACCCATCTCAGCCTCTCAGAGTGCTGGGATTACAGGCATGAGCCACTGCGCCAGGCCCAGGGATATAACTTTTAAAAGGTAATTCAAAAAGTCTAATATAAAGTGATATGAAAAAGTATGTCTGGAGACTACAAACAATAAAAGAGTCGTGACTGCAATCTTGATATTAAATAAGGAGAATTCAGGCAAAAAAAAAAATGAAATACAAAAAAGAAAGAAAGCATAATTCTTCAGTCAAATTCACAATATAGGCATAATAGCTAAAATATCTATGCATTAAATAGCATACTTGCATAACGCAGACATTTCATGAGATGTTAGGAATAACAGATGTACAGTAATGAGTTATTCACTATCTCATTACTATTACTACTGTCAGTTTATATTCACTATCTCATTACTATTACTACTGTCAGTTTATGTCAATTCATGTCAAATCAAGTGGATATAAAATCACTAAAGATATAGAAGACAAACATTAATTATTAAAGTCTATCTAATGGAGTGTAAATTAAACTTTGCACTCTAGTAATTGGGAATGCACATTCTTTTCAAGTGCATATGAGACATTAATAAGATTAATTGGGTCACCAAAACAGCTCAATATATAAAAATAATATAAACAATGTTCATGGTTCAAAATTCAATATGTTGGAAATCATTATTTTGAAATAGTTCCAACTGGAAATTTTAAAAAGCAATACTACATTTTAAATTCAATGAGATAATTAAAGCAGTGATAAAATAATCATACCTTAAAATACTCATAACGACATAAATGAAAAAGATGAAATACAAGAATTAAATATCCAACTCAAAAAGTTCAAAATGAATACCAGAAGAAACTAAAAAGGAACGAAGGAAGGAAATAATAGGGACAACAGCAGAAATTAATGAATTAGAAAACAAAAATAATACAAACAAATATAAACAAAAGTCTTTTTTTCTGTGAAAAATCAAATTAATATCCTCAGCAAAACTAATTAAGAAAAAAATACAATTCACAATGATAAGTCTGAAATAATCATTGAAACAGAGGAAGTCATTTGCAAATCTTTGCAAGTAATTTTGAAAACATCTGTGAAATGGATGATTTACTAGGCAATGTAATTTACCAAAATGTATCTCCATAGAAAAAAAATACCAGACCACTGGAAGAAATAGGAATTTATAATGAACGTTCTTCTTAAAAGAGAGCAGGTTCAAATTGTTTTATTGGAAATCCTACTATACCCACCAAAACCAGATGCTGCTAACATTACTCTTGCAGAGTGTAGAAAAAGAAGGACAATTTTGAAATTTTTTAAAATTTGTTTTTAATTTTTACTTTTTCTTGTTGTAAGAGCACATACCAGGAAATCTACCATTTTAACAAACTTTTGTGGGTACAATACAGTATTGTTAACTACAGGCATAATGTTGTACAGCAGATATCTAGATTTAATCATCTTGCATAACTGAAACTTTATACATGTTGTATAGCGACGGCTCATTTTCCCTTCCTTTCAGCCCCCAAAACAACCATTCTATTCTCTGTTTCTGTGTGCTTCACATGTGTTTAGATGCCTCATATAACTGAAATCATAGAGTATTTACCTTCTGTGACTGGCTTACATCACTTAACATAATGTGGTTCAGGTACATCCATGATGTTACATATGGTAAGATTTCCCTTATTTTTTAGAACTGAATGATACTCCATTCCCTCTCTCCCTCTCTCTCTCTCTCTATATATATATATACACACACACATACACACACACATATGTATATACATATGTATATATGTTATATGTATAAATATATAACATTTTCTTTATCCATTCATCCATCAATGGACACTTAGATAGTATCCATAGTTTGGTTCTTGTGTGTCCATGCTACAATGAGCAAGAATGTGCAGATATTTCTTGAAGATCCTGATTTCTATTCTTTTGGATGAATAATTAGAAAGGAAATTGCTGGATAATATGGAATTTTTATATTTAATTTTAAGATTTTTTAACAAAGGAAGTATAGCATGGATATATAAATTTGATAAATATTGTGGAAAAAATTAAACTAGGAACCAATCTCATTTTTATTCTTCTTAAATCTTAGAAATAATGAATTATTTTAATAGCTTTTCTAAGCTATTTGCATTTTTTAAATTAAGTCTACTTCTTCATGGTTTATTTTGCGTTTTTTAAGATAAACCCATTTGTTTATGGTTTATATTTTGTGGGAAGCTTGAATTCTGTTTACAAATGTTTTATTTACAATTCTTATGAAGGTATTAAAATGCGATTGGATGCTGAGAAAGACTGACAAAATTCAACAAATGTTCCTGATAAAATAACTTAATGAACTAGAAATCAATGGGAACTTCCTTAACTATAAACTACATAACTATATAACTAGAAAGATAATCAATAGATGATAGAGTACATAGATTAGATACAATGATAGATGATAGATGACGGATAGATTAGATAGATAGATAGATAGATAGATAGATAGATAGATAGATAGATAGATAGACACACCTCAGCATAAAGCTAGCTAGCAGCTTACTTAAGGGTGAAACAAGAGAGGTATTTATGTAAAAGGCAGAAAGAAGACATGGATGCCCACACCTACATATTAATGCACTGGATGTATAAGACAATGTATTTAGAAAAAAGAAAAAATAATAATAATTGGAAGTAAGTGATAAAACTCTCTACCTGCAGACGATAAGGTAATATATTCAAAATAAGGAGGGGAAGCAATACTAAAACTAACAACACAATAATCATCAATATAATATAAACAATAAGGTTATTCAGTTAGTGGAGTATAAAATCAGCATGCAAAATATAATTTTAATATATATGATTAATAATCAGAATTTACAATGGAATAAATGCCTCCTTACAATAGTTACAAGAAAGATACAGCAAATGTTAAAAATATACAATTATCAAAACCAAATATATTTTAAAAATCTGTATAAGGGAAAGATTTACTTTTTCCCTAAAAGACAGTAGAATAAATTTGAACAAGCTTCTCCTGGGAAGATGGTTCAACGTCATAAAAACGTCTATCCTTCCAAAATGGATACAAAAATTTAATATGATCTGAATAAAATTAACAATTTTTTATTAAACTAGACAAGTTAATCTTAAATGCTACATGGAAAAATAAATATGCTAAATTATATAGAGATGGGATCACGGACATTAATCTTACTGCATATGGAAATATAGTCTTTTCGTAAATACAGTTTGATATGGTACATAAATGGACAGACAGAGCCATAGAGTAAAATAGAAAGTTCACAGGGAAGTTTTTGATGTTTTAATAAAAAAAGATGTGAAAACTGGATAGCCATTTAACAAATGACAAAATTATATCTGTACCTTTATACATCAGAATAAACTTCAAATAGTTGAGAGACCTAATTTTTTTAAAGAAACTTTACAAATGCTGGAATAAAATGAGTCAATTACTTTATAACCACAAATTTGCCAAAAGCCTTTTAAATCATAAATTAAAATCCAAAACCAATCAAACAAAACCTTGGAAAATTCAACCACATAAAGATAATAATAAAAATAAAAATACAGGACAAAACAACACGAATAAAATGTAAACAGCAAATAACAAGGAGAAAATATTTGCAATCTACATGTTGGAAAAAAGGTTAATTTTTAGGATCTCCTAAAAATTGAGACCAAAAACATCCCAAAAAATAGAAAATTAGCAATAAAAACATAAATATATAGTTCTCCATATATAATAGCTGGCCCTTATGTATATGAAAAAAATGTGAAGTATCACTCTTAACAAGAGAAATGCAAGTTAAAGCTATGCCGAGATACAATTTGTAAACTGTCAAAAATTCCAAAGCACACTGGCCAAATTAAGAGGATATATACAATACTGATGAGAAAACAAAATTGTAGAATCTCTAGGGAGGGTAATTTGGTAATAAAATAAATCATTCATTTGAACCCCAAATCCCACGTTAAGAAACTTATTGTGAAGATACACATCTACTAATGTGTAAGCAATATATACACAATATTATTTATTGTGACTTTTTTTTATAATAGCAAGATATTGAGAAGAACTTAAAGATCCAAATAGAGAAGATTATTTGGATAAACTATGTTACACTTATGCAATGAAATATTATGTAGTACCGAACTAAATGACATGGATCTCAATTCGTGGGATTAAGGGCAGGGGTTGGCCTAGGTGAAGAGCAGTATGTATGTTTCTTTTTGTTTAAGAAACAGGAGAATAATAACTTATGTGTTTATTTTTGCAGAAAGTAATACAGAAAGGATAAATCAAGACTTAATGGAAATGTGGCCAGGCATGGTGGCTCACGCCTGTAATACCAGCACTTTGGGAGGTCAAGGCAGGCAGATCACTAGAGGTCAGGAGTTTGAGACCAGCCTGGCCAACATGGTGGAAACCCGTCTCTACTAAAAATACAAAAATTAGCTGAGTGTGGTGGTGCACGCCTGTAATCCCAGCCACTTGCTTGAACCTGGGAGGCAGAGGTTGCAATGAACTGAGATCATGCCACTGCACTCCAGCCTGGCGGACTGAGCAAGACTCTGTCTCAAAAAAGAAAAAAAGAAAAAAAGACTTAATGGAAATGTTATCACAGGTTTCAGGTGATAAAATGGGAGTTTGATATCTCTGAGTGTACCTGTGTTCTTCAGATTTTTAAGCCATGTAGCTAGTACACAGGTTGAAACACAAAAATAAATAAAAAGTTGAATAGAAAATAAACAACATTGAGTCTATATCACATTGATAATATAACCACTCAGAGAAAATAATTATTTCCTGTAATTTTTAGCACAGTACTCTAACTGCAAGAACTGCAAGGAACGTTTATGTTAGCAGTAATATAGAAATTTTGAAACAATTTTATATAATATTATAATACAAAGCATATAAGTAAATACATTGGAAATGAAGATTTTCACTTTAGGAGAAGGGGAGATATAAATATAAAATATAATATCTTAAGGAATCCCCTGTAGTGTTAAATTGGAAAGAAAACTATCCACATGGACATGTACATTTGAAACATATATGAATAATTTCTAGTTTATCCGTTGAAATGACCTAGAGGAAATGACACTGCAGTAGCAAGAGCTAAAGCAGCCTGTTGGGAAAAATCTTCATTTTAAATCCGGGAAAGGAAAAGTATAAGGTTCTGGGACATCTGATTTTGCCAATAAGCAAGGGGGCACTAGAAAATCTAATGGGGTCATATCAATAAGACACAGCGTCCAATTTGAAAGATTCAGACAGGTAAGGTTGGGAACAATCTGGGTATCTAAAAAATGACATTAATTTATTGTAATGAGATGAATTACAATGCACGGGGTACACAAAATCAGAAGTATAATGTAATGTAAATACATACAAAAAAAGGGAAAAGGGAAGCTGAAAGCTTTTCTTTACAGAAAAGTGATGACTTGAAAATGTAGAAGCAGTGATATAATTAGGAACACTATTATTTTACAACCCCCATGGAAAGATCATCAAAGAATGCTAAATCCATGTACTTAAATGTTGTTGGGGAAGAGTATATTTGTCTGGATCTAAATTAAATCACCCCTCCAAATAATTGCTAATTACATATGGGGAGATTTGGAAGCACCACCTTAATGAAGTGATCAACTTTAGCTTTACTAAGAGTGGGGACAACCTGACTCTACATTCCTCATGATGTGATGAAATATGATATACATAACTGCACCTAGGACAAGTCCTTGCCAAAAAAATATTTAATCTGGGTCTAATAAAGCCTTTGGACCTCACTTTCAGTTTTCAGGAAATATAGTGAATAGAAAAACATGTTAAATGAAATTATAATTCGCTAGTCAGATAATCAAGAATAAGGGGCATTTTAAAAGAAATGTTTTAGCTGTTCCAACATCACTCTCACGACAGGGAATAATACTGGGAGACCATTCTGGATTTAAAGAAACTAAAAGTGGATAATAATCAATCATACACTTTGATTGCTTTCTGTTTGATTTTAATGACATTTTAGAAAATATGTTAGATGATGTTTGGGAATTAATCTTATATTTCCTAGGTGTGATAATAGTCTAGGGGTTGTTTATAAAAGTGTCCTTTTTCTTAGATGCTGAGTTTTCTGTGATCAGGTGTCATTAAGTCTGGAGCTTATTTTCAAATGAGATAGCCCAAAATGTGTGTGTGTTAGTGTGCGTGTGTCTGTGTGTGTGTGTACACGCATACATATATGAGTCCATATTAAAATTACATTTTTATATTCATTTCCCATTTTTCTCTAGAGCAAATGTGAGCAAAATATGAATGATTTTTGAATCTATGTGGATGAAATAGAAGTGGCTATTGTATTAGTCTTCCAACTATTCAGTTAAAAATTTGAAATGTGATAAATTGAAATTAAATGTACTATTTACAATAACAACAAAACATAAAGATCCTAGAAATGCATCTAATAAAAGATGAGCAATCCCATAGTGAATTAATTTTTACAAGAAATGACATTTTAAAAGACCTAAATAAATAGTGGCATATGTTATATTAATGCCTAAGAAAACTTAATAGCAGAAAGATGTTACTTATCCATGAATCGTTCTTTATATTTAATATGATTTCAGCATAATTATCACAGGATTTTTCATTGAAATTGACAAGCTGTCTCTAAAATGTATGTAGAATTAAAATGTCCAAGAATAGCCAAGAGACTATTCACTCTCATCAAAAAGTATGAGGATATATCATAAATCAAAACTACTTCAGAACTAACATAACAGGTATGTGGATTTGGTACCATGCAGGCAAGTAAAGAGTTCATAAACAGACATATGCTTATATAGAAAGTTGATTTATGCCAGCGTGGGCATTGCATATATTTGAAGAAATACGGATGGTGGAATATTCGGTGACTCGTATGGAAGAAAACAACCAGGTTCAAAAATAATTCTATCTGTATTAAACATTTAATTTCCCAAAGTGAAACTATAAGAATCTAAAGGCAATATATTATAGTAGAATACATTTAATACATCAGATTAGAGGAAACTTTTTAAGACATGAAAGGCATTCTCTAAAGGAAAAGATTAGTAAATGCGGCTTAATACAATTAAGACATTTTATTAAGTAAAAGACCGACACAGCCTGGGTGGAAATCTTTGCAATATGTACGACTCACAGAAAATCACTATAATGAATACAAAGAATCTCAAAGGATGAAAAAAATCTCAAAAGAAATACAGGCAAAACATATAAACAGAACTTTTGTAGAAGAGAGAATACATGTGACCCACAAAGATTAAAAAAAATTCACGAGTTATCAGGGAAGCAAAAATTAAAATCACAAAAAATGTAATGTTATGCCCTTTGAAAGTCAGTTAAAATTGTGTTGGACAATGTGAAGAGCAATAGGTAGTTTTAGCCACAGCTACTTAAAAGTGTAAATTGGTACGACCACTTCTGAAACATTTTGGCATAACATAAGAAAGCTGAACATGTGCAAATGTGAAAACAAGTACTGGCAGTTTCATCAATACACTCTACGAGTTGACATTTTTGTTTTTCTAAAGGGTCAGATAATAAATATTTCAGCTTTTGTAAGCCATGGAGTCTCTACAAGTCTACCATTGTACCATGAAAGCAGCCGTAAAGCATACATAACAAATGAGCATGGTGGCATTCCAGTAAAATTTTATAGACACTGAAATGTAACTTTTATGTAGTTTTCATGTATCACAAAATAGTCTTCTTTTTTCAATCATTTAAAATATATTAAAATGATTCTTGGCTTATGGGCTATACTCAGGCAGCAGGCAGGATTTGGCTTATGAGCCACATTTTGGCAATCCTACTATTTTCAACTCAGAGTGCTCAAAGGACCGGAAGCAATGAAAGATACTAGAAATGCAGAATATCAGACCCTACCCAAGATTTCCTGAATCAGAATATGCATTTTAACAAGATACCCAGGTAAACTGTATTCATATTAAAATTTATGAAGCATTGCTCTAGATAAAATATTGCAAAAACGCACTAGGAAATATGAACAAATTTGTTCATAGCAATATTTGTTACAGCTAAAAACTGGTAAAAACCCTGTGTCAGCTGGATGTGGTGGCTCATGCCTGTAATCACAGCACTTTGGGATGCCAAGGCAGGAGGATTACCCCTGAGCCCAAGAGTTTGAGTTTGCACTGAGCTATGATCATGCCACTGCACTCCAGTCTGGGTGACAGCGTGAGAACCTGTCTCTAAAAACAAAACAAAACAAAAAACTATATGTCCATTAATAGAATAATGGATAAATCAATTGTGCATATTCAAAAAATGGAATTACATCCATCAACTTGGATGAATATCAAATACACAATATTGGGGAAAACAAGCAAACTATAGAATGTGAAATATAATTTGATTTATATAAAGTTAACAAAATGATACATTATTTAAGAATATCTAGATATGTGGGAAAACTAAAAAGCAGAGAAGTAATAATGCAAAAAGTAGGGTATACCATTTGTAGCCGTGATGGAGTAATAGGAACCAAATAATAATTCTACCTTAACATCTAAAGAAATAAGCAAAATATATGAACCAAAAGTTTACAGAAATTGGACAACTTTCTCAGAGCATGACAGTGATCTCTGAGAAACAGGAAACAAATTAATTGAGCCCTATGATTGGCCTGGTTTACTGCCTCTAGTGAGTAAGTAACCAGGCTGCAGTTCAGGAAGGGAAAACAGATGTGGAACCCTACAATTACCGGAAATTCAGGAGAAAGATCTAAGAATCAGAGAAGCCAAGACGGCAAGAATTTGTGGATGAGAGTACCAGAGAAGAGAGAGCTGCACAGAAAGAAAATAACTGCATAGAGAAAGAGCTCCAGAGAATTTCAGAGGATTCCACTGGAGTCCTCAGCTGCAGACAGATCAGTTCATGAATGGGAAGAAACTCCCCAACACTGGAAAGAAGCAGGCAGAAAAATCACTGAAGTTCGCACAAGGCCAGGAATAGTTTGTGTTTCTCAGCAACAAAGAGAAAAAAAAATCTTGAAATACGTGAGATTTTAGGTAGAATACTAAGAAGGATATTTCCTCACTAGTAGAGAAAAGTTATTAACTGCTTTATTCCCCTAACAAAGATGGAGCAAAACTGGAAAGGCTAAAATGCTTCCAGGTCACTAAATTACATCACAGAACAATCCATAACAGTATTTAAAAAACATACAATACTCTGAAATCCAACAAGTTAAAAGTCACAATGGTTGGAATACGATACAAAACCTATGAGCCATAAAAAGGTGCAGGAAAATACAATCCATAATGTGATGAAAAATCAAGCAATAGAAACAAAATTACAAATGATATATGTGATAGAATTAGTAGCCAAGGGTATGGAACCAATACACTGAATGGGATTAAAGTCTATCTAGACACTGCAGAAGAAAATATTAATGAACATTAAAACACAGCGATAGAAACTATACAAAATAAAATTATATCAAAGGCTTTAAAAATGAAAAGAGCATCAATGATTGCAGGACAATCCAAGTGGCTTGATATAAAAGGAATCATTGCATCCACTAAAGAAACAAAATAAAGATGCATAGTTAACATCCCAACAAAGGAGTTAAAATGGAATTATGAAGAACAGTCAAACCAAACTGAGGGAGAAAAATAAAAAGGCCATAAGAACAGTTTAGACAAACAGAAAACAAACAAGTCCGTCAATGGAAGCACAAACATTTTCAATTACATTAAATGAAAATAATCAAAATGCTCCAATTAAAAGGTAAATATTGGCAAATTGGATAATAAATAGTAGGACCCAACTATGTGTTACCCGGTTGAAGCCCACTTTAAATATAAAAGCACAGATAACTTAAAAGTAAAACGATTATAAAGTATATATCATGCTAACACTACTCTGAACAAGACTGAATTGGTTATATTGCTATCAGAGAAAAAACAAATTTCAGAAGAAATAATATTAACAAGAACAAAGAGGGCCAGTTTATGACAAAAGAATAATTTATAAAGAGAACACAAAAATCCTACATGTTTATGGGCCTAATATCAGAGCTTCAAAATTGTTGAAGCAAAGCACTGATAAAAACAAAACATGCAATAAACAAATCCACAATCATGGTTATATACTTAAACACCCAATGCCAATGATTGTAAGAGCCAGTAGTTATAAAACTAGTAAGAATTTACGAGACTTCGGCAACACTATCAACTAACAACCTAATTGACATTTGTACAACACTCACTAAGAACAGAATAAATTTTTAAGTGCACCCTAAATATATATAAACATATATGATACACTTATCATAAAGATGTCTGAATTAATTTAAAAGGATTAAAATCACCTAAAATATGCTTTCTGGCCACAATAGAATTAAATTAAAATGAGTATCAAAAATATATCTGGAAAAATCTCCTTAAAATCATAAATAACATACATTTAAATGACCTATAGTTCACAGAAAAAACTAAAAGTGATATTTTGAAAGTACTTTAACTCAACGAAAATAAAAACATCACATGGCATTAGTAGAATGCAGCTAAAACAATGCTTAGAAAGAAATGTACAGCTGCACGTGCCCATATTTTTTAAAAAGGTCTTAAATTAATGACTTACGCTTTCACTTTAAGAAGTCAGAATAAAGAAAGAAGAAAAAAATTAACCCCAAATTAAACAGAAAAAAAGAAAATCATAAAGATGGGTGCAGAAATAAATGAACTAGAAAACTCAAAAATAGACAAAATTAATAAAAGCAAAAGCTGTTTATTGGCATATTAATAAAACTTCAGCCAAAATCTTCAAGAAAAATAAGAAAAATAAACAACTTATCAAAATCCTGAATAAGAGAGAAAATAATCACTTATAGATCTCACATACTTTAAAAACACAATAAGGAAATGAAATATTGTGAACAACTTTCCTTCAATAAATTTGGCAGTTTCCTGAAATGAAGAAATTCCTTGAAAGATACAACTACCAAAGCTAACAGAAGAATAATACGTAACCTGACTATCTCATTGTACACAGATGTTCCTATCAGGTTTAATTTTAATAGCTAAACATAGAAACCATTCCAATGTCCACCAACAGGTGAATGGATAAACAAAGTGTTATATACATACAGATTAAAAAGGAGTGAACTACCGGTACATGCTCAAAGTAAATATGTTGAATGAAGCAAACTAAACTAAAATGAGTACCTATTGTAATAATTCAATCTATAAAAAATTATAGAACATGCAGATTAATCTATCATGCCACAAAGCAAATCAGTGGTAGCTTGAAGTGATGCAGGGGCAAGGGGAAAAGAGGAGGTAAGGACGGATTTCAAAAGTCCAGGAGGAAATTGGTGGAGATGATAGATATGTTCACTATCTTAACTGTGGTGATTATTTCATGAGTGTATATATCTGTCAAAAGTTATCAAATTATTCACTTTAAATGTATGCAGTATATTGCTAATTATACTTCTATATAGCTGTAACAATATTGGTATAGGCTAGGATATGCTGAGGCTTCAAAGGATTTAAAAATTGTGGCAGGATTCACATACCAAAAGTTTATTTCTTTATCAAACAGCTGGATACATGTCCAGGCAGAGTTCCAGAGCATTTGTTGTTCATCCGATGATTACTTTTTCCAATCTATTTAGACCTGTGGCATACATACATACATACAAATATATATATACACACACACACACACACATAATTTATAAAACTATATATATGTATATATAAATATAGAAGGACAGAAGGAGATGATAGGGCTGGAGAATTGAATACTAGAGAGTGAATCCCTTTGTTGAAAAACAAATATACCTCACTTCTATTCACATTTTATTGGATACAGCTAGTCACATGGCCATCTCTAACTACATGGGTCCTAAGAAGTGGAAACTGTAGTGTACAAGAATTAGAGGAGAACCAGATATGGATAGCCATTAATAATGAAAGAACATGTAGTTATCTGTGGGGCTAGAATGGACAGAGTTGCAACCTAGAAACTCCATACAGGGTAAATTTGATGCACTGACAATGTTCTATATTTTAAGTTGGCTGGTAGATATATACACATTTATATTTAATATTGATATAATTAATATTAATATATCAACATATTTACACTATATAGACACATTTACTACTTTATATATTTCATGACAAAAATGCAGTAAAAATCTTGTGCAAAGTAAACAATAGAGTCTTAATATTGTGGAGTTAGTCATATTTTATTTGGAGAAAACTCATGGAAACAACTCACACTATCTTAAGAGGAAGAGAAATTAGCTTACAATGAATTAAGAACAAGCACCAGTTTCACAACCTTAAAGAGATGAAAGAATGTCAGGTGATGTTCTATTTCAGATTCCTTCCTCCTATATAGTCTCTGTTCTTAGAAGAGCACTCTTTTCACAGAGGCAAGTGGGAAGAGTGCTTCTCACTTAAAATAATCACCAGAAAAATTCCCAGAAATATATATTATTGTTTGGCTTGAGTCATGTGGCTATTTCTTTACTAATTCCTGGAGGCAGTGATGTGATTCTGTAATGGGCTAGGACGTCCCCCTGTGGCCATCTATGGGTGTTGTGGGGACAGATGTCATACCCTTCCAAATCACAAGGTGTATGTAGGGATGTTTCTTCACATGAAAATTGGATGATGATGAAAGAAAAAAGAGAGGGAGAGACAGAAAAAGAGCAGATAGAGGCAGAAAGGGGAAGGAAGGAAGGGAGAAAGGGAGGGAGGGAGGGAGGGAGGAAGGAAGGAAGGAAGGAAGGAAGGAAGGAAGGAAGGAAGGAAGGAAGGAAGGAAGGAAGCAAGCTATGCAATCAGCAACAGAGATTACTGCTAATGAGAGAAGCCCACCCGGCTTCTGGGTAGGGTGGGGACTTGGAGAACTTTTCTGTCTAGCTAAAGGATTATAAATGCACCAATCAGCACTCTTGTTATTTGCATAAGTAACAAGGAGCTGAATGTTAATCACCAAGACAATGGGGAAAATGTCTTAAGGGCGTGTCTAGCTAAAGGTTTGTAAATGCACCAATCAGCACTCTGTCAAAATGGACCAATCAGCACTGTGTAAAACGGACCAATCAGCACTCTGTAAAATGGACCAATCAGCTCTCTGTAAAATGGACCAATCAGCAGAATGTGGGTGGGGCCAAATAAGGGAATAATAGCAGGCCCCTGGAGCCTGGAGGGGCAACCGGCTGGGGGCCCCTTCCATGCTTTGGAAGCTTTGTTCTTTTGCTCTTTGCAATAAATCTTGCTGTTGCTCACTTTTTGGGTCCATGCTGCCTTTAAGAGCTGTAATACTTACTGTGGGCCGGGCGCGGTGGCTCAAGCCTGTAATCCCAGCACTTTGGGAGGCCGAGACGGGCGGATCACGAGGTCAGGAGATCGAGACCATCCTGGCGAACACCGTGAAACCCCGTCTCTACTAAAAAATACAAAAAACTAGCCGGGCGAGGTGGCGGGTGCCTGTAGTCCCAGCTACTCGGGAGGCTGAGGCAGGAGAATGGCGTAAACCTGGGAGGCGGAGCTTGCAGTGAGCTGAGATCCGGCCACTGCACTCCAGCCCGGGCTACAGAGCAAGACTCCGTCTCAAAAAAAAAAAAAAAAAAAAATACTTACTGTGAAGGTCTGCAGCTTCACTCCTGAATTCAGCGAGACCACAAACCCACTGGGAGGAACGAACAACTCCAGATGTGCCGCCTTTGAGAACTGTAACACTCACTGTGAGGGTCTGCAGCTTAGTTATTGAAGTCAGTGAGACCAAGAAACCACCAATTCTGGACACACTAATAGCAAGATTTATAGTATTTAAAAGCTTAAATTCCACTTTAAAGGTTGTGTCTTTTATCAAAATTCAGTAAATCCCAATGATTTTCTTTTCTGTAAATTCAGAGTCATGCATTATGTACTCTGTTGTTTAAATATGACACAATTGATTTGTCCCTTGTCTTGTCATCATAGTCAGCTATAGTGTGATATTTATATTTGTCCCCAAAGCAGGTCTCTACAAAATAAGGGTAGCTGCTGAGCACAGGTTGACTAACATAGACAATTACTTTATTTTGATGTCCTTAAATTACTAATAAAAAATGCCCCTCCTACCACCTCATCATTTTTATAAAAAGTTAAACCTGCATATACTTTATGAAATCTCTCTTTCAAATTTATTCATACCAATGGGATTGTTCAACATATTGTATTGCATGTATCTCTGATATAGTTTGGTTCTCTGTCCTGACCCAAACCTCACCTTGAATTGTAAAAATCCCCATGTGTCATGGGAGGGACCCAGTGGGAGGTAATTGAATCATGGGGGGGGGGGTTTCCATGCTGTTCTTGTGATAGTGAGTACGTTTCACAAGATCTGAGGGTTTTTTTTTTAAAGGGCAGTTCCCCTGCACAAGCTCTCTTTCCTGCCACCATGTAAGATGTGACTTTGCTCCTCATTCACCTTGATTGTGAGACCTCTCCAGCCATCTGGAACCGTGAGTGCATTAAATGTCTTTCCTTTTTAAATTATGAGTCTCAGGTATGTCTTTCATAGCAATGTGAGAACAGACTAATTTAGTAAAGTGGTACCGATAGAGTGGGGTGCTGCTTTAAAGACATCTGAAAATGTGGAAGTAACTTTGGAACTGGGTAACAGGCAGAGGTTGGAACAGCTTGGAGGGCTCAGAAGAAAATAGGAAAATATGGGAAAGGTTGGAGCTTCCTAGATACTTGTTGAATGGCTTTGACCAAAATGCTGATAGTCATATGGACAATAAAGTCCAGAGTGAGGTGGTCTCAGATGAAGATGAGGAACTGGTTAGGAACTGGACTAAAGGTCACTCTTGCTATGCAAAGAGACTGGTGGCATTTTTGCCCCTGCCCTAGAGATCTGTGGAACTTTGAACTTGAGAGAGATGATTAGGGTATCTGGCAGAAGAAATTTCTAAGGAGCAAAGTGTTTAAGAGGAAACAGAGCATAAAACTTTGGAAAATTTGTAGCCTGATTATACAATAGAAAAGAAAAACCCATTTTCTGGGAAGAAATTCAAGTCTGCTGCAGAAATTTGCATAAGTAACAAGGAGCGGAATGTTAATCACCAAGACAATGGGGAAAATGTCTTCAGGGTGTGTCAGAGTTCTTCACAGCAGCCCCTCCCATCACAGGCCCAGAAGCCTACGGGGGAAAAATAGTTTCTTGGGTCAGGTCCAGGACCCCGCTGCTATGTGCAGCCTAGGGACCTGGCGTCCTGTGTCCTAGCAGCTCCAGCCATGGCTAAAAGGGGCCAAGGTACAGCTCAGGCCATGGCTTCAGAGAGTCCAAGCCCCTGGCCTTGGAAGCTTCCATGTGGTGTTGAGCCTGCAGGTGCGTAGAAGTCAAGACTTGAAGTTTGGGAACCTCTGCCTAGCTTTCAGAGGATGTATGGAAATGCCTGGAAGTCCAGACAGAAGTTTGCTGCAGGGGCACCTTTCCTAGGGCAGTGTGGAAGGGAAATGTGGGGTTGGAGCTCCCACACAGAGTCCCCACTGAGGCACTGTCTAGTGGAGCTATGAGAAGAGGGCCATCGTCCTCCAGACCCGAGAATGGTAGACCCACCAACAGCTTGCACCGTGCACCTGAAAAAGCCACAGACAATGCTGGCCCATGAAAGTAGCTGGGAGGGAGGATATACCCTGCAAAGCAACAGGGGTGGGGCTGCCCAAGGCCATGGGAGCCCACCTGTTGAAACAGCATGACCTGGATGTGAGATATGGAATCAAAGGAGATTATTTCAGAGCTTTAAGATTTTACTGCCCTGCTGGATTTTGGACTTGAATGGTGCCTGTAGACACTTTGTTTTGGCTAATTTCTCCCATTTGGAATGGTTGTATTTACCAGAATGCCTGCACCCCCATTGTATCTAGAAAGTAACTAATTTGCTTTTGATTTTAAAGGCTTATAGGCTTGCCTTGTCTCAGATTAGACTTTGGATGGTGGACTTTTAAGTTGACGCTGAAATGAGTTAAAACTTTGGTGGACTGTTGGGAAGGCATGATTGCTTTTGAAATGTGAGGGCATAGATTTGGAGGGGCCAGGGACAGAATAATGTGGTTTGGCTTTGTGTCCCCACCCAAATCTCACCTTGAGTTGTGATAATCCCCATGTGTCATGGAAAGGACTCAGTGGGAGGTAATTGAATTATGGGGGTGGGTTGTAATTGTCTTAAATCATATTTTTTCAGTCTCTATGTTGTTATTTTTACAATAATTGTTTGGAGAAAAGTGATTTGACATTGGAAAAAAATTCTTTTTATCTGACCTTGTATCACCTGTTTCTAGTGTCTCCTTCATATGCTGGCAGAGAAAAGAAGATCAGCAGTAAAAACAACAGATGTTAGGATCCATTTACTTGATAATGATTCCTCAGTAATTCTGTGGGCTTGATTGGGGCTATTAGTCAAGAGCTTCCAGATACTTTTAGATTAAAAAAACTAAATGTCTAGTTCATTCAATGCCAATTTTACATTTTTAATTTACATCTATGAAGGAATAGTAGCTTCTTTTGTCTTTTTTAAATTACAAGCTGGATATCACCTAGGTAGCACATCAGACACAGGATTCCTATCTTTCCAATAATGGGCTGTCACTCTAACCTTTGAGTTTGAAAAGGCAAAAACAATTTCTGGTATATTCCTTTTTTAGCCACTCTTCTTTTATCCTTCACATTTGACTTGCTTGAGAAACATCATATTCCTTAGATTTTTTGCTTGAAATATCAAGGAATACAATAACTAGGCATTGAAAGAAACATCCATAACAATTCAAATATATGATTGCACCACAGAATCTAGTTTTACCAGTGTTTTAAAAATACACACAAAATTTTTTTCTTTAAGAAAAAAGTCTGTATTTTCCTGAAACATTTTAAAAAACATATTAAAATGAAACACAACCAAACAAGAGGTTCATTTGTTCTGTGCTCCAAGAACTACCCAATACCAACTGTCATCCTTGTCACAACTGAATTTGTAATTAATTTGAGGTAACAAAGGAGTACAGAAAATCTGATAAAAGTATAGTAAATAATTTGCAAGTGAAAAATCAATACTTGAAAGAAAAAAGTCTTTATGCTTATGCCGTTAAAAGAAACACTGTAAACACAGTCAAATTCAGTTACAAAAATATCCGTTAATAAAATGACCAGCTATAAAAAGAATATATTTAATTTTAAAAGAACAATGGATAAAATATCTTTCAAATTAAGAAAGTGACATAGTTAACACAATGTATTTATAGAATTGTGCAATAAAATATGTTGAACATTTCAATTGGTACCAAGAAATTTGGGACAGAGATTTCATAAAATGTGTATAGATTTAAGATTTTGTAACAAACAGCTAAATGCATATTTTATTCAATAGGTAATAAAACAATATGTCAGTTGATTTACAATAAAGTTTTAATTTTTTCAATGATTTATGCACCAAATATTGATATGGGGTATTAGGAGGAGAGATCATTGTATTTAAATTAAGTTTTGCAAAGCAAAATTAGACTCTAAAATCAGTTGATAATTGCTTTGTCTGGATTTTGTGGACTTACTTACATTGAGTAATGATTTCTCCACATTTTTCTGATTTTCCCCCTTTCTAACATTACTTCATTGTATAGTTTTTTAAAAAAACTACAATATTTGATAGTTTTTCTTTAAACGAAGCCGTATGTTGTTTGATATTTTCTTCATGATTAAAAACAAATTAGCTAACCAGGCATATGGATTTTTATTAACTAATATAGAAAGATTAACAAAATAAAGATTCCCCTGCCCTGTTCCCCATCGCTGATGCCTTTGTAAATCAAACATTTAAAATTTATATTAATTATTTTAGTTTTCCTTTTTATTTCCATTTCTCTACATAATGTAACTATACCACTATTTCATTTTTTCTTTATTTTAAAGACTCTAAAGGAAATATCAATAGCATACATATTAAATGAGATCATACACAAGATAAAGTTGCAAAGAACAACACAGTGAAAAGTAATGTCAATGAAAAGGAAATGCCTTATCCTTTAGTACAGTGTTAAATCCACAGTTCCACTTCCTGCGGGCAAGTATTTGTACCAAGGTTTTCGGTAATCATTCAAACAGATTTTTGTCACTCATTCACAGATATGCATATGCACACATACATACACACAGTGTACAAATGAAAGCATTTTCTTTCCCCTTTTACACTTGCATATTTACCTTAACAATAAATATGTCTGATTCTTATTAAAGGTTGCAGAATATTGTTTGAGTCATAATGGATTTAAGTAGTTCCCCTTTGGTGAATATTCCTATTTTTCTTGCTTTCCTTTACAAATTATGCTGCAACAAACAACACTGTACACCTTCCTTTCTACAGGTGAGAATTGTTGATTGGTATAAATCAAATGGAAGATTTGCTGCATCACATAAATGTGCATTTCAATTTAATAGACATGGCAAGTGACCATCAAAGTGAAATTAGTTTTACTTCCCACCATCTATTTATAAAAACACATATTTCCCCACAGAGTGCTCTCAAACTTTTTGAGTTCAACAACCCAAAAGATGAAATAGTGGATGTAATTGTTACTTTAATGGGCATATGGTATGTAATTGAAAGTGACCTAATTGTCCCATAGAACTAATGTTTATGGTTTCTTTTGAGTAAACATAGAAATTGACCCTCCCAGTCTTAAAACTTGAGAAAATTTGTCTTATCAGAATTTCTTTCTCAGAAAAACAAATATCAGGCCTCCCAGATTATATCGAGGGACTGAAATTTACCAGATCATTGTATCTGGACAATGAGACATCAGACACCTCACCCATCGTGAATGCCTAAGTAACCACCTGCTTCCTGTTGACCAGTTTCTCTTCTTTAGTCCTCCCTGATTCCTGTTTTCTTGCATGTAGTTACATGTCTTTCCTGCTATATAAACCCGTGATTTTAGTTGGTCATGGAGGTGGATTTAAGATTGATCTCTTTTTCTCTGCAGCTGCAGCACCCGATTAAAGTCTTCTTCCCTAGCAATACTCATGTATCAGTGATTGGCTTTCTTTACAATGAGCAACAAGATCTAGATCAACTAAGTAACCGCAACTTATCCATCTGACGGAAACACAATCCTAGCAAAAATGTAAAAGTGGAGCAAGGACAAGAGCTAGATCTTATATATCAACCACTGCATTTTGTGTTTCTGTGTTTGCTTCTGACTCATGGCTAACATTTTATAATTGAAGCTACAAGCTCTCTATTTGTGTCTGTATGTGTGTTTGTGTACTATGTATATATATGTAATAGTTTCCTGCTTCCACATGGTATTACCAAATTAGATTATAAAAATCCCTTCAATACTGCTATATTGATTTGTTTAGAACTTACTCCAGTAAAATTTCATTTCAACAATAATTATACATTTAGCATATCAGCTTGAAGATAGTCTTAAAGATCTTTCGGTACTTTAAAACCTTATGCTTATGCTAAAATTAAGTATTCAAGGAATGAAGGATGTCTTGTTACAGAAGAAGTAATTTTATTGTAAAGTAAAATCACTGGTTTTTACAGAATGAAACAGAGGAAAACCTGAATGGAAAAGAAAAATGGAATAGAACAAAATGGAAGGGAAAAGTTCATGGAAAATGAATTGTATTTGTTGTGGTCAAAGATAACTATGATTATATGGGTTTATTTTTAAGATTAAAAAAAGACTTAGTATCAAATGTGATATGGTCCAAAATTAGAATTTGGTTTACTCTCTGTTAAAGTAACAGAATTTACTTGGACTATTAGCCTGCTCTTAATAAGAGATTATGAAAAAAAAAAGTTTCTTCTTTACCTTCAGAATAACCTATCTATAAATTAAAGATCCTTTCTTATCAGAATAATATCCTCTGCTTTATGTTGATTTTACTATGCTCTTGATTATTTAGGAAAACAAAGTCTTGCCAATTTTAAAAGCTAATAAGATTTTATAAAGTCATATTACCTCCTATATTTACTTCTGAAATTTTGTATAGCCATTTGATTAAATAAGAAGCCAAATATTGTTTTTCAGCGACCCATGATTTTATTTAATCAACTGTTGAAATCTCCTGACAACTTTTGATATTTTGTCTTCCAGAAATCAAATCCTAAATAAAATCTTCCTGATCTCAAGCTTTGAGATTTCCCAGGGGATTCCTGGAAAATTACAAAGGATCCTTCATCTTGTTAAAAGAGAGGGGCTAGAATAATATATAAAATTATTGAAATGTTATGAGTTACATAGGAAGTATTGTCAAATCAGAAGAAATGCCTGACCTTTCCTAGTTTAAATTTGTATGAATAAAATGTTACTAATATAAATATTTGACAAATCGTATGAAGTTATTAGAGACTTGTCAATGTTCTTCCTTTCTATGATATATCGTGCTACAGTTTTGCCTGGTATAAGACAACAGTACAGTGTTATTGGTCAATTTCACTTTTTTTTTAATATTGTATGCCACAGAAGCAACCAAATTTCCATGTCAATTGGAATATTTTTGTTGAACTCATTATATCATTAACCATGGCTATTTTCTCTTTGTCATTCACAGGTAGTTTTGTTTCACTCTGATGCTTCCCTTAACGTGCTTAGCCAGAGTACTTTGGTTATAAACCAGAGTATTTTGTCTTCAACAAGAAGGGACTATCTCAGAGACCCAGGAAAAGGTCTATGCCAGGTAGTATGGGGCACAGACTTCTGAGGAATTGCTAAGATAATTCTTAGCTCTCTTCCTTTAGCTTTCCATTCACCTCATGACCATTCAGTTGTAACTTTGATCTTTCTGAGGAGAACTGGCATCTGATGTTTCTAGTCAGCCATCTTGAGAAAATAAGATCAGTCTCGCAAAAGAAAAACATCTTACCATTTGTGATAACATGGATGACCAAGGATTGGTCAACATGGATTGACAACATACCGTGGACTGAGTCAAGATATCCAGTAGTCTAGTGAAGAAGCTGATGAGATCATGAAACTGCCGATTCAAACTCAGCATAATTTTATCATGTCTTTCAAGAAGAAGAGAATGTAAATAAATTAGCTAAATTTGGAATCTTGTATTCCCATTTGTTTAACAGTTATTTAAATTCATTGAATTGCTTCATATAAGTAACTATTATTCTTGACTGTAAAGTTAAGTTGTTCTGTGCCTGGCTTATTTCACTTAGCATAATGTCTTCCTTGGTCATCCATGTTATCACAAATGGTAAGATGTTTTTCTTTTGTGAGACTGATCTTATTTTCTCAAGATGGCTGACTAGAAACATCAGATGCCAGTTCTCCTCAGAAAGATCAAAGTTACAACTGAATGGTCATGAGGTGAATGGAAAGCTAAAGGAAGAGAGCCGGGACTGTTGGAGAGCCCACAGGAAAAAGCTGGGACACAGAAAGGGAAGGTAGCAAGAGTCTGGCAGACATTGAGCCCCTAGGAGATTGAAGTCCCACAGAGAGGGTTTAAATGTGCTGTTTCTTTGCTCCACTCATTTCTGTGACAAACTGCTGACTGACAAATTGTTGGGGAGCACCTCTGCCGTCATTAACCCCTGCAATGCTGTCAGTGGCAATTTGGGAACTTCCTGGGGATAGAGCCCCAGGTGGCCTGCTTATATAGATGTGCTTGCATTACTCTCAGGTCCAAACTGAGATGGCAGAAGCCATACTGGTTGTGCCCCTATTGTGGGCCACTGTCCTGCTCAGGGAACCTCATCCCTTGTGTCACTGCAACACCAGATTCCCTGCAAATGTACCCAAGAACCTGCTCTGACTTGGCAACCACAGGGGACTGGTGGAACCATGGTGAATTGCAGAATCCCTGGAGATGTAGCCTTCCACACAGGCCACCCCTAAGAGAGCAGGGAGCATAGCCCACAAAAGCACCCCTTGTGACAAAGGAAACATGGGTTCAGTGCGGATCTCTGAAGGAGGCAGCATCAATGACCAGGAATAGATGTGTGTGTGTGTGGAGGGGGTTGGGTGGGGGGGTGTCATCTCCCATTCCCCTTGTCCACAGTTCCAGATGCAGCAGAGGCCTTCTCCACTGGAGACTGTCACGAATGCACTTGAAGACAGCCTTTTCAGTGCTATTCACAGAAGTTGCAACCCCGTTGAAAGTGAGCTTGTGCCCCACTGGCATGCATGATGGGCAGGGCCCAATCTTCCCCTCCGTACATAGAGGAACAGCATCCCAGCAACAGAAGGCAGACACACCAAGGAGCCTGGTCTGGACTGGAGGAAGAAGCATTGTCCTGGGGTCATTTCAGTCCTGGGGTCATTTAAAATATTCTTCTGCCAGAAGAATATTTTCTCTGACCTCAGTAACACTGTGGCCAGAAGTCAAAGAACACTGTCTATATGAACTGAAGGTCATTAGCTCTGTGACAGGGGCACGATAGGGAAGCAAATCACATTTCTCACTGCCCAGGACTAGAGACAGATGTAACCCCCCCACTTCTTCCCCCAAGACCTCAGTACATCCCAACACAACTCTCCCTGCCTGCCACCATCAGAATGGGTTGCCTCCACTTTTCAAAGGGCTACCAGATGTTACTCTTAAGCGCCACCTACTGGAATGGAGACTGAACTGCATCACCGAATAAAAATCCTGCTGTCCGAAGAGCACAGGGTTAGTGCATGAGATAAGCTTCCTGAGACCTCTGCATTCCCAGTCACGCAGAGGATAGTGCATTGGCTCATACGCCCAACACATTGCTAAGACAAGCAGCATTTGAGAAAACCACCACACATGATTCTATATCTTTGTTACTGTGAATGTGCTGCAATGAACATGGGAATGTAGACAAAGCATCAAAATACTGGTTTCACTTCTTTTTGATATACACCCAGCAATGAGGTTGCTGGATCATATTTTTAATTTTCTGAGGAACCTCCATACTGTTTTTTATAACGACTACCCATTTACATTCCCACCAATAGTGTACAAGTGTTTTCTTTTCTCCACATCTTTACCAACACTTACTATCTTTTGCTTTTTGATAAAATACATTTTAATACGTATGAGGTGATATTTCACTGTGGTTTTCATTTACATTCCCCTGATGGTTAGTGAGGCTGAGAATTTTTTCATATATGTATTGGCCATTTGTATGTCTTCTTTTAAGAAATATCTAAGTCTTTTGTCCATTTTTAATTCTGTTATTTATTTTCTTGCTTTTGATTTGTTTAAGTTCCTTATACATTTTGGATATTAACCCCTACCAGATGTAGCAAACTGAATTCAATGGCACATTAAAAGGATAGTTCACTATAATCAGGTGGGATTCAAGAATGATTCACCATATGCAAATCAATAAATGTGATGTACCCCATTAATAGAATGAAGAACAAAAACCATATGATCATCTCAATAGATGCAGAAAAAGCATTTGACAAAATTCAACATTTTCTATGATAAAAGCTCTCAACAAACTAGTTATAGAAGCAATGTACCTCAGCACCATAAAGGTTATGTATCACAAGCCCACAGACAACATCATATGCAATGGTGAAAAGTTAAAGCTTTTGCTCTAAGATCAGGCACAGTACAAGCATGTCCAATCTTGCTGTTTCTATTCAACATAATGGAAATCCTAGCCAAGTGATTAGGAAAGAGAAACAATAAAAAACATCCAACTCACAGATAAGGGAGTTAAATTGTCTCTGTTTACAGACAAAATGATTTTATATGTGTATGTGTGTATGTGTGTGTATATATATGTATATATAGATATATAAAGTCTTTAGGATATATATATATAGGATATATATATATCCTAAAGACTTTACCAGAAAAACTGTTAGAAATAATAAACGAATTCAATAAAGTTTTGAGATACAAAATTAATGTACAGATATCAGTAGTGTTCATATACAATAACAACAAACTCTCCAAAAAACAAATCAAGAAAATTATCCCATTTACAATAGCTACAAAAATATAAAGTATTTAGCCATAAATTTAACCAAGAAGGTAAAAGATGTGTATATGGAAAACCATAAAACATTGATGAAAGGAATTGAGGAAGATACAAATAAATGGAAAGATATATTGTGTTCCTAGAGTGGAATAATTAATATTGTTAAAATGTCCGTACTACCCAAAGTGATCTACAGATTCAATGGAATGCAATCCGTATAAAAATTCCAATTATATTTTCCCCAGAAGTGGAAAAAATCCTAAAATTTGTATGAAACCACAAACGACCCTGAATAGCCAAAGCAATATTGAACAAAAATGGCTAAGCTGGAGGCATCATACTGCCTGTTCTCAAAATGTACTACAAAGCTATAGTAATCAAAACAGTAGAGACTGCTATCAAAACAGACTTATACATCAAAGAAACAGAGTAAAGAGCCCAGAAATAAATCTATGAGTTGAAAGTTACCTGATCTTTTTACAAAAGTGCCAAGAACACACAATGGAAAAAAGAGAGTCTCTTCAATTAAGTGGTGTTGGGAAACTGGATATCCACAAGCAGAAGAATGAAATTAGATCTTTATCTCACCCCATATACAAAAATCAACTTAAAATGGATTGAAAACTTAAATATAAGACCAGAAATTATAAGCCTACTGAAAGAAAACATAGGTAAAAACTTCTTGACATTGGTCTTGGCAAATATTTTTTGAATATGATACCAAAAGCATCAGCAAAAAAATAAATAAATAAATGAAAAATTAAAAAAAAATAGACAAATGGGATTGCATCAAACTAAAAAGTTAAAAAGCTTCTGTGTAACAATGGAAACAATTACCAGTGAAAAGATCACCTACAGAATGGGATAAAATATTTGCAAACCATAGAATAGGTGTTTTAAAATGTATAAGATAATAAAATGAATTATATGCCCATATATAGGCAAACTTAGGAAAAATTGAAAATATTTTAGAAAATAAACATTTATTGATTTAATTGTGACTCAAAAGAAAAAACAGAAAATTTGATCAGCTATAAAAGTTGTATACATTTTACCATCAATCCAAAATATACTTACCAGCCTTAGAATACCACCACATACTTCTGTCCCAGAAAATTATACAGGCTTGTTTTAAGAATAAAAAAGGATTATGTGGTGTGCAATCTCAATAAGTCAAACATTTTGGTATATGTAAGATCATATATTCATGCCCATACATACAGCTTCAGCTCTTTAATATTGGTGTATCATTTCATAGACTGAGTCAATTTTTTTTCATCAACTACAAAAGAAAACTTTGATATTTTAAGTGAGTTTACCACATGGGTTTATTATGTTTACATATTTGTTTTATCTGCTTTATTTGGGATTTATTTTCTCACATTATTTTTATGCTTGCTTGTAATGCATCTATGGTATGAGACTCAGATAACATACAATGTAAATTTATATCCTAGCTCATTTCACTTTTTGTTTTAATCTGCAGAAATTTCAGAACAAAATTTACAGTTGAATTTTAGTATCACAAGGGCATTATCATGAGCATTTTTTTCTAGAGTAATTTTATATATTCTATTTTCATAGTATTTCCCCACATATATAATTCCTTCCCATGTTCCATTTATATATTTATAATAATACATACTTATTTATTTTTATTTTTTATGTATCATCTTGTCGTACATCACCACATACAGCATTTGGAATAAAAGGCGAAGTAAGTGTAAAAAGAAACCCAAAATCCAAAAACCCAGATTCAGCAGCAATTTAGAAAGAAATATATTTTTAAATAAGCCTTTATATAGAAAGAACACTTTCAACTAGCCTACTAAGCCTGTATCACCTGAATTTTTTATTAACAAACTATTCAAAATAATATTTTATTTTATTTACTTTTACTTAAGACTTTTATAATCCATTGTTCAACAGTTAGTATAGAATGATGAATGCTTATTTTCTGTAATTTTTGTATAAATTTAAAAATGTAAGTATAAGTATTCTAAATCTGTTTAAACATGATTTATCTTGATACATTTCCACAATGTGCATTTTTATATGAGCTATTTTCAAAACTAAAGATAACATTTGTATCCTCTTGTGACATTACGGCTTATTCTTTGGCTGTAAATTTACCTGTTTTTACACTATTAAATTTGAGTATATGCAGTTCAATGAAATCATCTCAGTTACTTGGTATTTCTTTAATACAAAATTGCACATACAAATTACTTACTGCATACAGCAAGTAGGCTGACACAAGTAAATTTAAATTTTTGCTGTTCATTCCTTTGATTTATATAATATTGTTCTTTTGCTCCATCAAATTATTTCAATGATGTCTTTGGCAGAGTGTTTTACTAAATATGTGATTCATACTGTTGGAAAAGATGCTCCAAGCGTGACTATACTCTCTGATGCATTTACTGATTAAGGATGTTTGACAAACTGCATCTCGGCTGTGGTGCAACCCACAGGCTTTTCTGTTGTGAGAAGCAAATGACATCTCTAACAGTAAAAAGGCAACATGGTGCCTATGTTTCCCCAACAGTATAGCTTTTATCACTAACACTCAGAGGTCACAGAAAATGACATCCCAATTCAGCAAATAGAAACTCTCAGCTTTCCCAGGGCAGAATCTACAGCGAATAGGCCAATATATGAAGTACAATGGAGTAACATAAAAACTGCTATTGGGCTCTGGTAAATTATATGTTATCTCCGGCTGTTAATTGTAGGCTTGGTGCCTTTTGTTTTAATTTCAGAGATGTGCAGAAGTAGAACCCTTTATTAAACTCATCCAGCATCAATCTATGAACATCCCAATTACATGTTGTTCGTTGGTAGGAAGTCAGGTTGAACTAAGTAAGGAACATTCACCAGTAATGTGTCAGTGGAGATAAAAAAAGATGCATGACAAAAGCATGATTCCTCTGTGCGGCATGGATTTTTTTCCTAACTTTATTTCTTTACTAAACAAGCAACTTCCTTAATTATGTTTTAAATATGAGTAAACTTTTGATATTTGTTTAGACTCTAAGCCAACTATTTTGCAATGAAAAGCTTCCATCCACTGTGTAATTATTAAGATATAAGAAATAATTCTAGTTTGCTTATTTTAGTGCCTTAAAATATTCAGAATTATTGTAAAGCATTTTAATTTCTACTGGGCTTTGAGGGTCTAACTCACTGAGAAAAATGGGTAATTTCAACTTCTGTTTCCAAAATATATAAAAATATTTTAGAGAGTCAAAGAGGAATACACGTTTTTCCACCCATATGTTGTCTTTATTGTCTGCTGAAACATTAGCCTTTTAATGCGAAAACCTGTTATAGTGTAAAATGTAAACCTCATTAGCTGTGGAATTGTTTTGCCCAGTAAAAGAAAAAAACAACGAATTTCAATGTGTTTATAGATTCAAAGCATCAGTGAAAGTGCTTGCCAGGGAAGTAAAATTAATTCAGTATAACTCACTAAATAGATTAACTCAACAGCCTTTCCAAATTGTTTTTATAAATTTTATACAAAGATTAAATTTGTCAAAATAAAATTATCCAAAAAATAGAGTCTATAAAAATATGTAGCTCATCAAGTTGATATACTAATGCCATAATACCATAAGCTCTATCTGTCATGTTATATTGTAAATGCTTGCTCTTGTTATTGCACATTTATTGAGTGCTTCGTACTTTGCATATGTTTGGAGGACTATTGGTAAGCCTGATTAGTTTATTTTTATATTTCTCAATTATTAGAAAATGTCCATATTTCCTTTATATTAGTAAAAATGATAGGAATGCTTTCCCTATATTAATTTTTAATATATAGAACATAATATGTCATACAAGTGTACTACAAAAGCAATTTCATGTATATGTGCATCCTGTCACAGTTTGATCATAAACAGGGAATTCAGTTAAACTGAGAAGTAATAATGAAAATGGAATCTAAGCAAGGAGAAAGATTACAATAGAACACAAGCTGAGGTCAAACTTAGTTTATCACATGTGTATTTTTCCACTGGGAAATTGTGGGAGATGAGATCTTACAAACATGTTACAAGAAGAATGAATCCTCAAGAGAGAAAACAGCTTAGAGGCCTTCAAAAGCAACAAATTAGTCTTTTCTGAGATCTACAATTGTATTTTCTATGTACTATTGCGTAGCCAGTTTTTGATCATTGTCCTCAGTTTTCTTACCTTGTACTCTGCATTTGATCTTCAGCTCAGCAGCTCTAGAAGTAGTAGGCTTTCTCTGGTTTCTGTTAAATGATGATCTTCTTATTGTTGTAATTCTTTATTTTTTGTTTTTGAAAGGGGACACAAGATATTTGACCAGATTCTGGATGGAATTTCATTCTTATAATGTCTGGGGTTTTCTCTATTTCAGCCTTTTCTGAATAAAAGGGTTAGGGTTCAAACCACAGAAAAGCTGACTTCGGACCTTATTACATGTAATACAAGGACTATTAAAATATCTAATAAGGCTTAGTCTAAAACAAGATAAATTATTAGGAATTAATTACTCTGTGCAGGTATGACAAAGTCCTAAATCAATACAAAACTATATTTTTTAATTTAGTAGAAAAGAGAAATGAGAATATTTTCGAAGATATCAACCAGTTAGATTCTGAATCTGCATTATGAAAAAAAGTTTATAATCTAAACATTTTAGAAATGAGATGAGCTCTATAATATTAGTTTGAAATGATCACAATTGTTATAATGGAGATTACGTATCCTGCCATCGGAGATATTGCTGTACATGTGTCATGTTTAGAAGGGGAACATGAACCCCTTTCACAATTAGGATTCTGCAATTCTGCAATGACATTTGTTTATTCATTTATTAATGGAACAAACATTTCTTAAGGATTTCTAAAGGACTAGATGCTGTGCTAGACCTTGAGGACACAGACACAGTAGTGGATAAAACATGGCTCAAGCTTTTACAATGTTTAGATCTGTGGAGACAGATAAGCAAAGGGAGAAACTCAAAAGTATATAAAAACCATAATGCAAGTAAGTACTAAATGGTAGGAAAGTACATGAGAAAACATTTAACCCAGTTTGGATGTCTCAGGAGAAGCTTCCTGGAGGAGTTATTGAAGGTCATGTAGCAATTAACAGCAAAACAGAGAAAGAGGCTGGAGAGAAAGCATACAAGTCAAAGGGAGCAGCAGCATGAATAAAGGCTCTGCAATGTACTGTTACACAACTCATCTGGGAAAACACAACAAACAAAACTGCATTCTTCATGCACAGAACATGAGACAGGTAATAGCAACCTGTAAGAAAACACAGATGAGTGTAGTCATCTTGGCTAGAGCTGTTAGTAAAATTATATATGACAAAGCTTGGCCAATAATAGGAAAAATCATTAAAATATTTTATAGCAAATAAATAACTTCAATCAGCAGGGGGCACTGAATATTAGCAATTTTGCAGTAAATTTGCAGTACATTTAAAGGGTACTAAATTATCTCATTTTTAAAATGTACATTTATGTAAAATTTCAATGTGAACAATCACTGTGTGAATTTAGTAGTAGACCTGGATTTCACACAAATTTTTGCTGTTCACAGTGCTGATGACATGTGATTCATTTTATTTTATATTGTCATAGTAGGAGAAAGAATAAAGATGTGAAATGAAAAATAAGATCAAAATTTGATAAGTATTTTAAACTGAACATAATCAGTGTAAAATAAGACTTATTCTCCATGCTTGAACAGCATGATGAAATAATGAAAAATAGCAGGAAAAACGATGGATGATGTGCTGTTAATAATGTCCGTTATCAAAAGCATTGGATTAAAAGGTTCGAGAGGTCCTAGAAATGTGAGAGTTGGATGTGGGATCAAGGGTTAGCTTTGTGAGGACTTAATATCCCACAGATTGGGATTTAATGATACAAATTTAATACTGGGAGATTGCCCAACTAAAAATAGGTCCCCTAATATTATTTCACATTACAGTATTTGAAAATCCATCATGAGAAATGAATTTGCTTCTGTCTGTAAGTGTTTTCCATCATCGGATATCCTCCACCGAGTAGAAAATTGCTGTGGAAAAATGAAACATCTTATGCTATGATTCATTGTCTATGATCCTAGGGGAAGTGCAAAAGGAGAGAAAGGGTTAGGAAGAAATAGCTTCAAAAAACTGTGGTGGGGCAAGAGAATTTAAAAGAATTTTTTTTTTGCATTTGATTTAACTAATAATCATACCATTTATTTAATGCACAATACATACCAGAATCTTCCAAGTGAAATTATTTTATTTAATGTTTTCAAGTATTTAAAGTTGGCATTGTTGCCTTATTGTTACAAATGACGAAGTTGGGGTTTAGAAAACTTATATAAATTGCCCATATTCACAGAGCTACCAATGGCCAAAGTTGAGATTTAGACCTCCTTTTTCTTTTGTGTGTGTGTGTGTGTAAATTATGTTGCTTTCCACTATGCCAGGCTTAGTAGGAATAACACAAGAGTATTTGCCCAGATGACTTTCCCGGTTTAACTCATTCATCTCATGTATTCCAAGGATCCCCAATTCCATAGCCATGCTGGATTACATTTTCCTGGCTGGAATGTCTGACACAAAATGCTACTTCAGTTTAGTTGAATCAGTATATACTCTCTCTGAAGGCTAAGGAAAAAGACTCTTTCTTGGACCAGTGTTGTGAAAAATCAGACAAAACATAACCCTGGGAAGACTATTTCTGACGGAAGTCATTAAGCAGATTTCAATTGATGGATCCCAAGAAAATGAACTCTGAGTCACTGGGTCAGAAGAGACCACCAGAGAAAGGCCTATGGCATCCAGATTATTCCATCGGAGTGAAAATGTTCTAACCAGATCTAATGGCAGCTGAGCAACTTTATCTTCAGTTACCCACTTCTGTTTGGTTAGCTCTGTCATCTAAGTAAGCATTACCCAAAATACATTCAGGGGAACTTTAGTTCTACCAGATTCTGTTAAGGAAAGCAAGATCCCATGGCCAAAACTAAATTTCAGAAATGTGTCCTATTTTATTCTTGGAGATTCATAGAAAGGTAAATTATTTATTTTAAACAGACCATTTCATAAACATATTTGACCACTGAATTATTTTTGTTTCTAGTAATGGTTATTAACCTACAGAATAGTGCTTTGAGTAATTCACACTGGGAAATTCTATAGTAGAACAATGGCTTTCTGTTTTCTTATCAGCTAGAGCCCTCCTATTATTTTTCCCACTTAGACCTCATGTTTTGAAAATGATTTTCACTAGGGTCTTTACGAAATTTATTCAGAGACTCTTGTTAGACTTTTAAAAATGTTGGCAGGAGGCAAAACCCAGAAACCTTCATTACTCTTTACAGAGTTTCCTTGAGTTACAGATTTGAAACTGGGAATTATATTATTCCTAGAAGAAATTGTTTGTTAAATAGATTCTACTCATTACTGTCATATTTAGTTCTTTTATGGTTAGAAAGCCATTGCCATCTCCTCAGAGTTCATAAAGGCATAGAAATAATGCAACTATTGGTTTGACTACAAGTTGCCCAGGGATCTCCCTGTTCTGAGGAGGTATGTATCTAAATGAAGGTCTCCATTATTATCTTCATCAGCTAATTCATATTCTAGAGTCTCTATCCGTCCTGCTAGCCTGGTCTAGGCCCAGGCACTTGGCCAAGATCTGGCACAAGTAAATCATATACAAATTTTTCAAGAGGATTTTCATTGTATGGATTAGTCAAAGATTAAAGGAAAATGTTTATCCTGGATTTGAAAGTTTTTACAGAGCTTTACATATTTCTGTGTCACAGATTTGAAAATAGAAATGAAATTCCTGAATTTGAAGCAACAAATTATTCAAAATATTTAGTAGTATACTTTAATATATATTCACCATTATATTATTAAATTCTATTTTAAAACTTTTAAATGTATCATTACACAAGGTTTATAATAAGCTGTTTTAACTCATCATAAGGCTTCTTTTAATTACCTGAAGCTACAAATAATACACAAGTAGAAAACATTACATGCATTTTTCCCCTTCACCGGTATTCAGTATCAATTTATTGCCAATCACACAAGCATCAAAAAGTTGTTATCTGGTAAGATTTTCTTTACTTGAATTTTAAATTTTTTTATTTGACTTACTTATTTATCAAATATTCTTATTATTCTATCATGATTATAAGAAATGAGACTTCTATTATAGGAAAATTGTCATGTTGCCCATCACTGTGTACCATTAGGAGACTCTTCATTTATTTGTTTTGTTTCTGCCTGCCTGTGTTTCGTGGCTTATGACTAAAGTGATACAGTACTTGTTCCTCCTGAATACTGTGAAGAGGAGAGACAGAGAGCAAGAGTGAGCTTTTTTATATATGTGATGTAATAAATGTAATAATTTTATATAGAGAGTATATATGTAATCATTTTATTGCACTTATCACAATGTTCTAACATTAACATTTTATCTGGCTAGTTACCAATGTTTTATAAAAATTGAATTCAGGAAATATTTAAGTAGGGACTTTAAGTCTGTAAATATGTAAAAACCTTTTGAAAAGTATGCTATATCTATGCTCCCAAAAGAAAGAAAAATGAGCCCAAAAATTAAAGCAAAATACCAACTGTCAGTGACCACACACACACACACACACATACAGACTCATTATCTCCCAAAACATATAGACACATGTATGCTTTGGCCCAAATTCATTATTCTCAAAAAGGGACAACAGACTCCTTTGTATCTTTACTATTTGTTGAAAAGATACTTATTGAGTATTATTGCAAAGATGGAGGATATGAGTTACACCTATTCAGAATGTATGAGCTGGAACACTGTTAAACAGAGAAGCTGATATGTAGATGGGTTTGGTTAATTGTCTGACAGTTTTAGTTTGGGATGCACTAATTTTCCATTTAACTATGTCAATTACCAAAGTCACATTGCTTTTGAAGAATACTGCCATTCAATAACTGTTTTCAATACTGTTTTCAATAACTTATATTCCAAGACTCTTATAATACATAAAATATATTTTATTTACATTATCTATTTTACCTGAATATTTGCATTATGATTTATAGTTTTTCCATGTAATGTGATCAGTATTGTCTCTGAAAACAGCCTAGATGAATTTAAGTTCTTTTGATAGCTCTCTTTTATTCCCTTTGTTAAAACATCTGAAAATACGGCTTTTTCTTGCAATATTATAAAAGGGGATGAGGAGGAGGCACCCCACTGAAAAAGAATGGTGAACCCTCCTCCTTTCTCATTCAGGGTTTAGGAGAAGTTTGGGCAAATAAAAGTATTTTTTTAATTGCTTCTAACAATTCTTCATATATAATCTATTAAATACCATTCAGATAAATAACTTTACACATCAACTAATCATCTTCATTAAAGTCATACTTGGGAATCTTAATACTGGGATTCTGTATTATTATAGCTTCTTTATATTTTCATTGCCTTGACATCATTTTTCTTTTGATAGCTTATATCCATCATGAAAAATTGAATACTTTATGCAGATTGAATAGTGTATTTTAATCAATTTTTTCATGAACATATTTTTAAATGGAAATAAACTAGTATTTAATACAAAGATTAGAAAATACCCTACCAATGTTTAGTAAGAGTCTGAGTTTAAAAGTTATTAGAAAAAAAAGGCATGCCCAAGAGTTCAAATGTCAGTCAAAAGAAGGCACAAAGCTCCTGGAAAAAATATAAATCAGCACATGCAATATACACTATCCCTTCCTAGGAGAGGAATAGGGGAAAAAATAAATAACAACAAAGGAAAAGACTGGTTTATGAATTTAGTTACAATATTCATTACAATGCAAATCCTAATTATTTGCATTAAAATATCTATATTAATACAGCTATATTTTCATTCACAGTGTCTTTCTGTATTCAAAAATATTTAAGCATATAAATATGTAAACAAAGATGTGATAATACTTCTATGTTGTTTAATTTTCTTAACATGATCAAGATTTCACAATTTTGTAAAAAATGGGGAAGTCTCCAAATGATAGCAAAGCTTCTATTAGAAACACTTGATGAAGGGTAACTTTTGTTCTCTCATTAACAGCAATACCCAATCAGTGCATTCTTCTATTGTATCAAGACTGCATAATAAGTGTGAAGTGGCTGTGCAATACAAATGCGTCTTAAGCTATTCTTTTTACAGACAGTTAAATATTTCCTTGTGTAGTTTTGCTACTAAGGCAATTTGCTCACTCTGCTACCTGTCTATCCTCAAATCCAAAATTACTCTTTAAAACAAGAGAAATATATGGAAGCACTAAAAGTATGACTCATGCACTATTATGTTTTCTTACAAAGTCAAGACATTTGGAGATAGACGACGTTGATTATACTGCTGAGACTCTTCATGTGAGATATAAGTTATTGCTGTAAAATTGGGTCAACATCATTTTTAAGGGCTACTTGAACACATTAGGGAATGTGAAATTAAAGCAGAACCTCAGAACAAAACCTCTGAAAAAAGCAGATTTGTCTTTGATAAATGAAACATAGTTTTCTTTTTTCTTCACAAGAAAAACAAAATATAAGCTTTAATGTAATTCACCAACACCGCTAAATTGAGTTTTAAGCCTGGCAACTGTTTCTTGGATGACTGGGGGTTTACCACCCAGGGTGTTGAGAGACTCACATGAACTGACTAGTTTCCCTTTGTTCTGATCTCTATTTATCTCCTCAGGCCCAATTCTCTCCTCCTTCTGCAAAAGACTGAAATTAAGTAATGCTGCATGCACTCTAATTTTAGTCATAGCATTCTTCTCAGGATGATAGGGTGGAGAGACTATATTGTGACAAATATTTCACCCTCTTGTTCAATCTAAGGATGATAATTTCAGTGTCATTTATAATAGATATGGGAGATTTAAAACTGTCTTCCTCTTAGCAGCTGTAAAATTGTTATCATAAAATAACATGATTTTAGCCATTTCATTGCTTTAGAATCAAGAGGAGGAGTTATTTTGATTAAAGGGAAAAATTGTGTGAACTTCTACTAACTGGTAATAAATTTTAAGATTAAGGCTGTAGTTTTGAAGATACTTAATTTTACAACATTACTTATGTTTCTGATTTATAAGTTTATTATGCCAACTTGATGCTAAAAGATATTTTTGATGAGTGAAATTATAAAAAGCTTCAGTGATTTTTATATACTAAATCTCAGTTGCAAAATCTGCAGCCTCCATATGTTGGGATTTATATTTCCAATTCATGTAGTCAGGTAGCACTATTTTTAAGCCCCCTTTTGATATAATTCTGACTTTTAGATAGCTATTAACTATTTTCAAGTTGCTGATGATGGCTTGTTTGATTTTGACCCAGTCACAGATTGCTTATTATTCTTATCGATACACACTCTGTAAAGCAAAGGTGAAATATAAAAGTATGTCAGTTGACTGCGTAAACTATGAAAATATAAATACACAGCAATGATAAAGGAGATCTGAAGGGGACTCAAGGGGAGCACTGACTGTTCACAGATTGATCTAAAGAGTTAATTTTCTCCCAGGTTTTAGTTCAGTCATTCTGTTACAGTAGGTACCTAGTCAGACATGAGAGGGGCAGGAGAGCCCCTACCCCCACCCCCACCAGGAACTTCAGGTGACCATTGGGGGTCAGGCAATTGTTAAGCTGTCGCTCTAAAACAATAGTTGGTTGCAGCTGGCGCCAGGGAAAGGCAGTCTCCCAATAGATAGAAACACCTGAAACTGGTGATCAGCAGCTTCCCATTAAAGATCTCAGGAGTTGGGTGAGTGAGCTCAAGCGAGTGCATTAAGAGGCAAAATGGTGGAGTTTAACTGGTATATGATCTTCTTCCTCAACAAACACTTGACTGGTAAGGGAAGAACGCCTCAAGTGAGCATGTGTACAACTTCAGTAACCACACTGTGCATGTCGCCCCTCCCAGGTGTTGACAGGGCACTGCGCATGTGGACAGCCTACCCCAAGGGAAGAATCAGGGGAGAAGTAACACAACCCTAAAAGCATGCTATATTAGTCTATTCTAACGCTGCTGATGAAGACATACCAGAGACTAGGTAATTTACAAAGAAAAAGAGATTTAATGGACTCACAGTTCCACGTAGCTGAGGAAGCCTCACAATTATTGTGGAAGGTGAAAGGCATGTCTTACATAGTGGCAGGCAAGACAGAATGAGAGCCAAGCAAAAAAGGAAACTCCTTATAAAGCCATCAGATCTTGTGAGACTTATCCACTACCATGAGAACAGTATGGGGGAAGGTGCCCCCAAGATTCAATTATTTCTAATTATGTCCCTCCCACAACACGTAGGCATTATGGGAGCTACAATTCAAGATGAGATTTGAGTGGGGACACAGCCAAACCATGTCATATGCCAACATATAAGACCCCAAGTCAAAGGTCAAACAAACAGCTCTCAAGTGTACTTTACTTACTTTTGTTCCTGCTGTAAAGTTTTTAAATAAACTTTCACTCCTATTCTAAAACTTGCCTCAATCTCTTTCTGTGCCTTATGCCCCTTGGTCGAATTATTTCTTCTGAGGAGGCAAGAATGGAGGTTGCTGCAGACCATATGGATTCATCACCACTAACAATTCCACAAGTACGGTATATATAATATTACAAGCTAAGTGCTTAGGATTCACTGGTAACAACAGTAGACACTGTCCCAATGACCTTACAGTCCACAAAGCAGCACATAACATTAAACCAAAAATTCAAGTATGATGTGTGCTATGGCAGGCGTCAGAGATACTAGGGAAAGAAGGCAGAAGAAAAATGCTTTACATAGATTGGGAAAGTGATCAAAGTCTTTCTGGTGGAAGAGACTTTGATGTGGAGATCTGAAGTGTGAGTGGGCATTCAGTGAAGAGAAGACATGGGGGGATTCAGAGAGACGTTGCATAAATAGCATGATGCGTTGCCCAAACTGAAGGAGACTCCATGGGAAGGGATCTGCTTTTATGATGCTAGGAGAGAGGCAGAAAACTCTGTATTTGACTATCCATATGAGCAAGGGACAGCCTCAATAGGACAAGTTCTGAGGTGAGACTTGGCTGAGTGGCCAAAAAACACTCTGTAGAAGTCTTCGCCTAATTTTTTTTTTTTTTTTTTTTTTTTGGCTACTTTACTGGAGTGTTTTTTTGTTTGTTTGGTTTTGTTTTTTGTTCTTTGCTGCTTTACTGGAGCATTCACTCTCTATTGTTTTGTAAATTTGCTCCCACTTCTGTATAAAATTTTCACACACCTGAAACAAATCTCTCAGTCAGTCTCACCAGCCTGCCTTCCTCCCAATTCCCATCTCCCTGCCTAAGAGCTTTCTGCTTAGCCAAATTCGCTTATTTTATTTGCAGCTGATAGGAGAAGAACTCCTTTTGTCTTTTTCAGCAGTAGGCAGCCCATATTAGACTAGTTTTTTGTTGTTGTTGTTGTTGTTTTGTTTTGTTTTTGTTTTGAGACGGAGTCTCACTTTGTTGCCCAGGTTGGAGTGCAATGATTCGATCTTGGCTCACTGCAACCTCTGCCGCTCAGGTTCCAGCGATTCTCCTGCCTCACCCTCCTGAGTAGCTGGGATTACAGGCATGCCCCATAACCCTTGGCTAATTTTTGTATTTTTAGTAGAGACGGGGTTTCACCATGCTGGCCAGGCGGGTCTCGAACTCCTGACCTCAGGTGAGCCGCCTGCCTTGGCCTCCCAAAGTGCTGGGATTACAGGTATGAGCCACTGAGCCCAGCCAGACTCATGTTTACTTTATAAACTACTTGCCACTGCAAGGAATTTGGGCAGCTTGAAGTTAGCGTTGATTCAAATTTATATGGATTTATTCCCATCTAGAAATGTTGACCTCTCCTCTAAAGATAAATAAATCTAGAGATCTAATGTACAGCAGGAGTACTACAACTAATAATACTGCATTGCATATTGAAAATATGTTAAGAGGGTAGACTTTAAGTGTCCTTACCACACACTAAAAAAGAAGAAGTAACTGGAAGGTGATGAATATCTTGAATTCCTTACCTGTAATGATTACTTAATCATGGATAAGTATATCAAACATATGAAGTAATTACTTCATTATGGATATGTATATCAAGCATGTTGCACACTTTAAATTTATGGTGTATAAACTTGTGTTTGCTCTGATGTTTGCTCAATTGTATGTGAAATGCTTTCTGTAGAGGAAAGGCTAAACCTATAAGAAGATGACTCTCAGTTTTACCAGAGTCTCTAGAATTTCAAATAGTAAGATTTTTTTAATTGTCTGAAAAGAAATATTTAGATTTAAAGTGCAAAATAAGAAATATTCAACAGAAAATATTTTATGTGCTAAGATGAGTTATGATAAAAAAAAAACTCAGTGTACATCATTATTTGCCTGAGACACATTATTTTTAGACAAAATAAAATGTTAATTTTACAACTTAAAATTAGCTTATCCTTTTTCTTCTTAGAAAAGCCATGCCTGAGAAAAAGAATCCATTCAAATTGAATAAGCTAAGTAAACACATAATTGGCGCTTAAACACAAGCAAACAAAACTTATTATATTGCATAGCTAATAGTAACACTGCTGAAATTGAGCCATCTGTTCAACTTAAAAACTTTATTTTGAAATTGTTACTAGCTATAAGTAACAATGGTCTTGGATAAGCCATTCCAAAATTGATTCTCCTCTAAGAATATTTATCAATTAATTTTATGGTTAAGACATTTTTTTCTGACAATTTGCAGAGAATTTTATTGACGGTTTCCTATTTTGATTTTGATTTCTTTGACTTTTTAAATAGATCGTTACTAATTTCTTAAGTTTTAAAAATGTTTTCTATGTTTAAAGATCATGTCTCTATGGTGGTATTATGGACCACCCAAAATACATGATTATTACGTTGATGTTTCTCTTTAGTTTTAAATATTTCTACCTTAAATTACCAAATAGAAAGGGTGAGGCACCCTTCCATACAATGCATGAGGGAACTCTATAGAGGATAAACATACCTCTGAATCAGCAATGAGTTCTTGGGTCCCAGTGAAAAGAAACATGTCTAACCAGGAATAATAAAAAAAAATGTGGCTTGGCATGGTGCATTATTATTTTACTCCTATTAAACCATAGAGATGTCATAGAGTAATCAGTGGAGCCTACACTAGAATATAAATTTCACACAAAAAAGTGATTTTTGTCTTTTATTCACTGAGGTATACCAATTGCATAAGAGAATATTTAACATTTAATAAATACTCATTAAATATTTGTTGAAAGAAAGAGGAGAGAAAGGAGATAGAGTATAATGTTTATCAAATATAGTTATTGTTATGAGCACTTCACAAGATGCCATCTTCGTGAATCCCAACACAATCCTTATGGAAGAACCATGAAATTACCTTTTAACAAAAAAGATAATTGAGGCTCAAAATGATGAGTTTAATTACTCAAGGGCTCACAACTGGCAGCCAGCAGATACGGCAATCAAGTTATATTCAATAGGCTGTGGAATAATACACCAGCAACCGTATCAGCTACTCATAAAATGTGCCAGAAAGGGTAACAGTTGGATATCATGTGTGCCTGGGAGCTTCCTCCACGGACAGCCTATAATTGTAGGATCAAGAGAGATTAATTACTGTCTATAGGAAACCACAAATTTAATCAACTGCCAAGATTCACTGCTAGAAGGGGTCACCAGTGAAATATGTCATTGAGGTTACCTGTTGACAGGTGCAATGTTTAAAAAAAACTTTACATGGCCGTGTTAGGGAAACCATTATTACTTGATGGTCACTGTATTCATTTTCTATTGGTACTATAACAAATTACTCACAAATATAGTGGCTTAAAAGAACACAAATTTATTATCTTAGAGTTCTGTAGGCCAGAAGTTCAATGTGGGTCTCACCAGTTTAAAGTCAAGGTGATGACAGGGATGCATTACTTTCTGGAGACTCTAAGGGAAAATCCATTTCCTTGCTCATTTGAGTGTTGGCAGAATTCCATGAGGAAACCTCCCTGTCTTGTGGACTGTCAGCTGAAGGCCTCCCTTATCTCATAGAGGACTTCCTTCGGTCCATGTAAAGTCCATCATCTCAGAACCACCAATAAGGCAGTGAATCCTTCTCACGCTGCCATTTCTCTGACACCTATTTTGCCTTTCTCCTCCACTTTTAAAGGTTCGTGTGACTAAATTTGACCTACCCTGGATAATCTCTGCATCTCAATGTCCTTAGTTTTAATCATATCTGCAAAGTCCCCTTTGTCATATAACATAACATAATCACAGGTTTTGAGGGTTATGGCATGGATATCGTTAGGAGACTATGATGCTTGCTACCACAGTGACCATACTGACATGTACTACTCTTAACATTTTGATGGTCATACAGATTGTTAGTATTTTAATATACTTTTTTCAACCAAGTGATAAAATAATTACTTGCCAAGGAACCTAGATGGCTTTTTAGGACCTTCTAGCTGGAAGTAATGACTTGAGTCCATAGGGAATTCTGCTCCCATTTGGTCTCCCACAGAGTCCCAGTCCATTCCAAGGCCTGCTGTTTTCTAAAGCATTTATCAGAAGAAATTGCCTCTAGGAGCTTCTGATATTCAGAACTCTCTCCAGGGTTGTTTCTTTCTATCTTTGTGTGAATGGTCTTGGTAGTGAGGCTGCAAAGGAAAGCCATATAAAAGGGAGGGTTTTATGGGCAAATCCACCTTCAAAGTTTTAGGAGTTACCATGACTGTGGTTCTGACCACAGGCCAGATGCTGCCAGACCCATTTCTCTGTTTCTTCACTCTTCACTTTTGCCTGGTGATCAGTGATCTCTTAAAACATAACTAGTAATTTCTTAAAATATCATCTAACACGCAGGATTTAGGTAGTAAAATTGCTTCAGAAAAAGAAGCATTGTACTTATTGCCTATTAAGTCATTTTTTTCTTCTTCAAATGTAGTTCTATATTTTATTTATATCTAAAACTTGTTTTAACATCAACTTCAGATTAGAATCAGGATCTGTAACTGATTTTATTTTTGTACGGATCTCGAAAGTGGTTTCTTAGCAGTCGCTGAGTAATGACCAGGGTTTGACATGTGGGAAATAGAGCTGGACTTGTTCCCATTACAGCATACCCCAAACTAGTTAACTACTGCCCATACATCAGTTTGAGTTTGGGGGAGAAAAGAAAAGATAATTAGAAATAAAATAAGAAAGAAAAAAATGAAAAAGATACTTTAGAATATATTGTATCTGCTCTAAAATTGGGGTTATATAATGAAAATGCTAAGAAAATAAATCCTGTTTGACTGCCTACTCAATTACTTGTAACAGAATGCTGAAAATGTTCCTTATATTTCTGAGTGAGAGCCAAAGCTGACATTAATGGAGGGCAAGAGCTCAAATATTCTAAAGGAATATTCTAGACATGTCATTGCAGGAAAAACAGTAACCAAGTTGGTTTCATGAATGCCATTCATGTCTACACCATATATGAAAGTAAGCTGAAAATTCCTTAAGTAGATTTGTTTGTAGGAAGAATTTCATAGGAGTAGAGAAGGCTATGACATTTCCCTCCATCCCTCAATCCAAACAAATCTAATGGTCTCCAAGAGACCCACCCATGGACATTTTGATTCATCCCTGCTGGATTCTTACTTTGGTAGGCTCCCTGTTAAACCCTGCTGGAGCAAAGCACTAAAGAGTTCTTAGACAAACCTGATATGTCCCCAGGAATCTGGGAGAAAAACCAAAACTTCTCAAGAAAGTCTAAAGGCAAATGGCAGGGCAATGTTGCCTTCGATGGGAATTACAATTAGGTAAGTTGACTTCCATAATTTAGTAGAGTAACATTATGAGTTTTCCTGTTGGCCATGTGAATACCTGTATTGTTGAGGTTAATGCAAAGTTATGCTGTGGCTTAACCAAATGAGAGTTTATTTCTCATTTATGCATCCTTTTGTGGTTAAAGTAGGCGGGTAGTTGTCTTCCCTACTGAAACTATGCCACCTGAACACATGGCTTCTAGGCTGCCATCTAGGGTGAGAGTGGGATGAGGCACAATGAAATTGCTTGATGTGAGCAATATCCTTTTTGTCACCTTCAGCACCTCCATTCATTCATGCACACAAATGAAAAATATGCCTACTTCTAAGTAGGATAAAAATACTTGTAAAAATATACAAAGGGTGATACTTCCCAAAGGAATATAAATCATATGTTCATTGCAGCAGTGTTCACAATAGCAAAGACATCAAATCCACCAAAATGCCCCTCAATGTTAAACTGGATAAAGAAAATGTGGTACATATGCACCATGGAATATGATGCAGCCATAAAAAGGAACAAGATCATGTCCTTCGGAGGGACATGGATGGAGCTGGAAGCCATTATCCTCAACAAACTAACTTAGGAACAGAAGACCAAATGCTGCATGTTCTCACTAATAAGTGGGAGCTGAATGATGAGAACACATGGACCCATAGAGGGTAGCAACACACACTGGGGCCTGTTTGGAGGGTTGGGGGTGGGAGGAGGGAGAGCTTCAGGAAGAACAGCTAATGGATTCTGGGCTTAATACCTAGGTGATGGGATGATCTGTCCAACAAGCCACCATGACACATATTTACCTATGTAACAAACCTGCACGTCCTGCACATGTACCCCTGAACTTAAAATAAAAGTTGGAAAAAACTAACTCACTAAATAACTAACTAACAAAAGAAACTCAGTTGATAATGCAAGATCTTCTCAAGACACTTTTGGGACTCTTCAGAATAAAAATACATTGCTATTTAAAAAGCAAATACCATTCAAAATCTTAGTCACTTAAACAACTGTTTTGTTATTATCATTGTTTTGGTTTGTTTTGTTTTGATGATTCTATAATCTCACTTGTTCAGCTGGGTAGTTTGTCTGTTGCATGTGATTCCTGGTTGGGTTGCAATCATCTGGAGGCTCCGCTAGGCTAGATTATACAAGATGCCTCATTTGTATGCCTGGCACATTAATGGGCATAGCTAAAGAGCTGAAATGATTGGACCTCTCTCTCTTTCTATGTAGTGTCAGGGCCCCTCCTCCTTGTAGAGGCGAGTTTCTCCATATGGTCTCTACACAACATCTCTCCAATAGGGCAGTCAAATTTTTTATATGGCAGCTCAACATTTCCAAGAACACAAAAGCATAGTGCTGCCAGGCCTTCTTAAAGTTTAAATCTGAAACTGGTACAACATCCCTTTATTGCATTCCATTGGATAAAATAAGTCACAAAGCCAGCTCAATTTCTTTGTGGAAGGGGAATACAAAAGGCTTTGGATACATAGACTTTGGAGACATGGTTCACTGGAGGCTGCTTTTGAGATTGCCTAGTACTGTTACTCATCACAGCACTTCATTAAGGATTAGCATTCTGAAGTCCTATGACACCATCCCCACCACCTTTCCTGAGCAGATGGCTACAGGGAAATGTTCTTGACCCAAGGCCTTAGTACTTGAAGAATGTATGTAGTCATTCAAAGAAGAGATCCTACTCATGATATTTGGGCATGGGAGAGAAGCAGAGCAGAATTTAATGTGTGTCTAGTATTTTCACAAGACTATATTATGATAGAAAAATGTAGGAATGTAGAATCGTGGAAATAACCTTTTAGCCATGGGTGAAATACATTCATATGTCCATTCTAAGAGTAAAGTTCTCTCTAGACACTCATGGCAATAGCCCAAGTTAAAAAAATTGGGGAAACAATTCTTGATAACTGCAGAGAAGTCTAATACTAGGTGTCTTAATTAATTAACCTATTCCTCCATTCATGCATATGAAACAGAAAAATAGCCCACAGTAAAATAACGGAAAAACAATGTCATAAAAAAGAATAAAAATAAAAATTGTACCATACACATGTGCATGCATGCACATGCAATGATACATAGGAAATCAAAGAAAATACAGATAAAATAATGAAATTATCTGATATCAAATGATTTGAATTTATATAGTAATTATAAATAAAAGAAACTGTTATTTTAAAAACTAGGGGAAAAGGAATTACAGCAAATTAATATATATTATTTATGGCATTAAAAAAATAATAATTTTAGGCACAAAGTAGATTATAGCCAGGTAGTGATAAAGACTGAATCTGTTTTCTAGGAGATAAAACTGAGTAAATTAGGCAGATTATAAGACTAAACATGAAATATTAGATGGAAGTTAATAGGAAAGAATAATTTCTCCAGAATATATACAACAGGAGTTCCAAAAGCCCAGAGCACAGGTAATGGAGGGTACTGGAGAGGAAGAAATAATCAATTAAGAAAAATATCATATTAAATAATATTTTTTAGATTTAAACCCATATTAACAGAAATGAAAAAGAGCCCAGGATATTTTTAGGATGTAGTCATTTGATTTTGTCACTTGAGCATGCTCATTTAACTAATGGGTATTTGGTGACCCATAGCAGCAAACTTCAATTGATACTCCTTATTTTGAGAGAACTTCAGGCATGAAGCTTGAGTTCCCTGGACATTGTCATGAAAACATGTTTCCCTGTGGCAAAGTTACTTGGCTAATCAATATTATGATCATTCTTGAGCAATGTGTTTATTATAATAGCTAACATTTCCTGGTGGCTATCTGTGTGCCAGGCACTGTCCTAAGTATCTAAAATAGATTATATCCTTTAATCTCTACAGAAACCCTAAGTGGTAGGTAGGGGAAAGTCCAGATTTTCTGGGACCTAAGGCTAATGTAAGGTACTCTTCATTAGAAACAGTATAAAATTATCAACACAAAAACTGGTATGAAAGCAAGTATTTATTTGTTTGTTTGTTTTTTATTTTAGATTCAGGGGCTTCACATGCAGGTTTTTTACATGGATATATTACATGACGCTGAGGATTAGGCTTCAACTGAACCCACCACTCAGATAGTGAACATAGTACCTGATAGGTAATTTTTCAGCCCTTTCCACCCTCCTTTTCTTTTCTCTTTTAGAGTCCCAGGGTCTATTGTTCCCATATTTATGTCCATACATACCCAGTGTTTACCTCCATTTATAAGTGAGAACATACAGTATTTGGTTTTCCGTTCATGTGGTAATTCACTTAGGATAATGGGCTCCAGCTGCATCTATGCTGTTAAATAGGACATAATCTTACTGTTTTTTGTGGCTAGGTAGTAGTTAATGGTGATATGTGCCACATTTTCTTTATCCAATCCACCATTGATGGACACTTAGGTTGATTCCATTACTTTGCTATTGTAAGTAGTACTGTCATACACATGTGAGTATATGTGTCTTTTTGGTCTTGTGATCTTGGTATATGTGATCTTTGGTCTCTTGGGTCTTTTCAATTTATTTTCCTGTGGAGATATGCTCGCTAATAAGACTGCTATATCAAATGATAATTTTATTTTTAGTTCTTTGAAAAATCTCCAAAATGCTTTCCAAAGGGGCTGAACTAATTTACATTCCCATCAACAGTGTATAAGAGTTCTCTTTTCTCTGCAACCTTGCCAGCATCTGTTTTTTTTGTTTTGTCTTTTTAATAATAGCCACTCTGACTGGTATGAGATGGTATCTCATTGTGATTTTGTTTTGAAAGTAAATATTATGTTGAATAGGAGTGGTGAGAGAAGGCATCCCTGTCTTGTGCCAGTTTTCAAAGGGAATGCTTCCAGTTTTTGCCCATTCAGCATGATATTGGCTGTGGGTTTGTCATAAATAGCTCTTATTATTTTCAGATACATTCCAGCAATACCGAATTTATTGAGAGTTTTTACCATGAAGGGCTGTTGAATTTTGTCAAAGGCCTTTTCTGCATCTATTGAGATAATCATGTGGTTTTTTTTTCTTTGGTTCTGTTTATATGCTGGATTACATTTATTGATTTGTGTATGTTGAACCAGCCTTGCATCCCAGGGATGAAGCCCACTTGATCATGGTGGATAAGCTTTTTGATGTGTTGCTGGATTCAGTTTGCCAGTATTTTATTGAGGATTTTTGCATCAATGTTCATCAAGGATATTGGTCTAAAATTCTCTTTTTTGTGTGTCTCTGCCAGGCTTTGGTATCAGGATGATGTTAGCCTCATAAAATGAGTTAGGGAGGATTCCCTCTTTTTCTATTGATTGGAATAGTCTCAGAAGGAATGGTACCAGCTCCTCCTTGTACCTCTAGTAGAATTCGGCTGTGAATCCGTCTGCTCCTGGACTGTTTTTGGTTGGTAGGCTATTAGTTATTGCCTCAATTTCAGAGCCTGTTACTGGTCTATCTCAGGGATTCAACTTCTTCCTGGTTTAGCCTTGGGAGGGTGTATGTGTCCAGGAATTTATCCATTTCTTCTAGGTTTCCTAGTTTATTTGCGTAGAGGTGTTTATAGTATTCTCTGATGGTAGTGTGTATTTCTGTGGGGTCGGTGGTGATATCCCCTTTATCATTTTGTATATCGTCTATTTGATTCTTCTCTCTTTTCTTCTTTATTAGTCTTGCTAGCAGTCTATCAATTTTGTTGATCTTTTCAAAAAACCAGCTCCTGGATTCATTAATTTTTTGAAGGGATTTTTGTGTCTCTATCTCCTTCAGTTCTGCTCTGATCTTAGTTATTTCTTGTCTTCTGCTAGCTTTTGAATGTGTTTGCTCTTGCTTCTCTAGTTATTTTAATTGTGATGTGAAGGACATCTTCAAGGAAACTACAAACCACTGCTTGTTGCGGGACGTCAGGGACCCCAAGCAGAGGGACCAGCTGAAGCCATGGCCGAAGAATATAAATTGTGAAGATTTCATGGACATTTATTAGTTCTCCAAATTAATGCTTTTATAATTTCTTATGCCTGTCTTTACTGCAGTCTCTGAACATAAATTGTGAAGATTTCATGGACACTTATCACTTCCCCAATCAATACCCTTGTGATTTCCTATGCCTGTCTTTACTTTAAACTCTTAATCCCATCATCCTAGTAAGCTGAGGAGGATGTATGTCACCTCAGGACCCTGTGATGATTGCGTTAACTGCACAGATTGTTTGTAGGGCATGTGTATTTGAACAATATGAAATCTGGACACCTTGAAAAAAGAACAGGGTAACAGCAATTTTCAGGGAACAAGGGAGATAACCTTAAACTCTGACTGCTTGTGAGCAGGGCGGAACAGAGCCATATTTCTCTTCTTTCAAAATCAAATAGGAGAACTATCGCTGAATTCTTCTCAGCAAGGAACATCCCTGAGAAAGAGAATGGCCCCTGAGGGTAGGCCTCTGAAATGGCCACTTTGGGGGCGGCTGTCTTTTACGGTCAAAGATGAAGGGATGAAATAAGCCCTGGTCTCCTGTAGCACTCCCAGGCTTATTAGGACGAGGAAATTCCCACCTAATAAATTTTGGTCAGACCGGTTGTCTGCTCTCAAACCCTGTCTCCTGATAAGATATTATCAACGATAATGCGTGCCTGAAATTTCATTATCAATTTTAATTTCACCCCATCCTTTTGTCCTGTGATCTCGCCCTGCCTCCATTTGCTTTGTGATATTTTATTACCTTGTGAAGCATATGATCTCTGTGATCCACACCCTATTTGAACACTCCCTCCCCCTTTTGAAAATTGCTAATAAAAACTTGCTGGTTTTATGGCTTAGGGAGCATCACGGAACCTGCCGACATGTGATGTCTCCCCCGGACACCCAGCTTTAAAATCTCTCTCTTTTGTACTCTGTCCCTTTATTTCTCAGAGCAGCTGATGCTTAGGGAAATAGAAAAGAACCCACATTGAATATCAGGGGTGGGGTTTCCCCCTATAACTGCTCAATGAAATAAAAGAGGACACAAACAAACAGAAGAGCATTCCATGCTCATGGATAGGAAGAATCAATATCATGAAAATGGCCATACTGCCCAAGGTAATTTATAGATTCAATGCCATCCCCATCAAGCTACCAATGGCATTCTTCACAGAATTGGAAAAAACTACTTTAAAGTTCATATGGAACCAAAAAAGAGCCCACATTGCCAAGAAAATCCTAAGCCAAAAGAATAAAGCTGGAGGCACCACCATAACTGACTTCAAACTATACTAACCAAAACAGCATGATACTGGTACCAAAACAGAGATAGAGACCAATGGAACAGAACAGAGTCCTCAGAAATAATACCACACATCTACAGCCATCTGATCTTTGACAAACTTGACAAAAATAAGAAATGGGGAAAGTATTCCCTATTTAATAAATGGTGCTGGGAAAACTGGCTAGCCATATGTAGAAAGTTGAAAGTGGATCCCTTCCTTAAACCTTATACAAAAATTAATTCAAGATGGATTAGAGACTTAAATGTTAGACCTCAAACCATAAAAATCCTAGAAGAAAACCTAGGTAATACCATTCAGGACATAGGCATAGGCAAAGACTTCATGTCTAAAACACCAAAAGCAATGGCAAAAAAGCCAAAATTGACAAACGAGATCAATTAAACTAAAGAGCTTCTGCATAGCAAAGGAAACTACCGCCAGAGTGAACAGGCAACCTACAGAATGGGAGAAGATTTTTGCAATCTACTCATTTGACAAAGGGCTAATATCCAGAACCCACAAAGAACTCAAACAAATTTACAAGAAAAAAACAACCCCATCAAAAAGTGGGCGAAGGATATGAACAGACACTTCTCAAAAGAAGACATTTACGCAGCCAACAGACACATGAAAAAATGCTCATCATCACTGGCCATCAGAGAAATGCAAATTGAAACCACGATGAGATACCATCTCACACCAGTTAGAATGGCAATCATCCAAAAGTCAGGAAACAACAGGTGCTGGAGAGAATGTGGAGAAATAGGAACACTTTTACACTGTTGGTGGTACTGTAAACTAGTTCAACCTTTGTGGAAGACAGTGTGGCAATTCCTCAAGGATCTAGAACTAGAAATACCATTTGACCCAGCCATCCCATTACTGGGTATATACCCAAAGGATTATAAATCATGCTGCTATAAGGACTCATGCACACATATATTTATAGCAGCACTGTTCACAATAGCAAAGACTTGGAACCAACCCAAATGTCCATCAATGATAGACTGGATTAAGAAAATGTGGCACATATACACCATGGAATACTGTGCAGCCATGAAAAAGAATGAGTTCATATCCTTTGTAGGGACATGGATGCAGCTGGAAACCATCATTCTGAGCAAACTATCGCAAGGACAGAAAACCAAACACTGAATGTTCTCACTCATAGATGGGAATTGAACAGTGAGAACACTTGGACACAGGAAGGGGAACATCGCACACCGGGGCCGGCCGTGGGGGGGGGGGAGGGGGGATAGATATCTTTAGGAGATACACCTAATGTAAACAACGAGTTAATGGGTGCAGCACACCAACATGACACATGTATACATATGTAACAAACCTGCACATTGTGCACATGCACCCTAGAACTTAAAGTATAATTTTTTTAAAAAAAAGGAAAGTAAACATTTATTTGAATCAGAAAAGATGCCATGGCAAATTAATGGAGCATTGGAACTAGTCCTTTTGTTTTGGGAAATTTTAGTTAATTTTCCAGAAATGACTTTTATATAATGCATTCAGTTAGCCCTGACTTGCTTCCTTGATTGCTTAGGATCTCACACATAGGCAGAGCCCTGAAGTTTAAGTTCCATTCTCTTCATGGTAAATTCACCTTGAGAGATGACTACTAGTATACTCACAAATTAATGGAGGCACAGAGGAGCAGAGCCAGGATTCAAATCCAGGTTGTCTGGTTCTTTTGGCCGCCATATTTTATTATTGTCAATCACTAGGTCCTTTCCTGAAAGACACCATCAAGAACTGTTCTGAGGAAGAGCAAGTTAAGTTTGCACTTCACCTGATTAAAATCGTGTTTTTTTACATTAAGAATATTGCTTTCTATGTTATTGATATATTCATGTCCATTGATAAAATCAGGAGTACCTTTTCCTTTTTGTTGTGCTTGATAGAGACCTTGGGTCTAGGTTTTTCAAGACTCTCAGTCACCAAGTTAAAAAAAAAATTGACACTGGAGATCATAAACTTTGAGATCACTGAAGCTTCCAGTTTTCATACGGAGTGCTTGAATGAGGGCAGTTGAAATGAGGAATCGTTCTCCATATTCAATTGGAAATAGCAAATGAAGTAGGCTTCCTGACTAGAACCTTTGTTTACTGAAATTTCAACCTCACTGTGATCAAAAGGATACGTGTGGCCAACAGCGGGAAGTTTGGCAGATGTAAAACAACTCTTTGGTGAATGTGATTTACATAACCATGATGCTTTTTTTTTCTCTCTCTCTTGGGTTTAATGCTTTTAATTCAACTTAAAGCAACATAGAACATATTTATTCCAATCCCACGTAATGTGAAATACTCAGATCAGAGAGACAGCAGGGATTTGGACTACGTAGGCTATAGTAATTATATTGACTTTTAGAATGAAGAAAGAAGGGGAGCCACAATCATGTTCTAAACAGAAGTATGATATCTTCAAGCATGTATTAAACACCTGAGACATTGTACTAAGAATGCACGTTAGGGGTCAAGGGGCTGAAAAATTAAGCTAAATAAAATAATATTGTAATATTTCTGGCCAAGATTGTGGTAACCTAGACCAGAAATGATAATAACTTGATATCTGTCCAGATGGCTAGGAGAGGTTGAATTTGGTAGCTACTCTGAAAGTAGAACAAACAGGATTTGTTGGGGTACAATATGAAGGGAGGTAAGAGCAAAAGAATAGGGATGACTATTTTGGGACTGATAATGCTGATAGGATAGAGCTGTTTGTTATAGTCATGGGAAGGACTGCAGCAAGTTACATGAGGGAGACAGGGTAATCTTGAGATGGTGAGGTTGTGATTGTTGGGGGCAAAGGAAAGAGGGATATCACTGTTATGAAGAACACTGGTCTCTGGGGCCTGTCTTTTCTCTTGCAATCTTCTAGATCTGAATATTTGTGTACCCACAAAATTTATATGTCGCTATTCTAACCCTCAAGGTGATGATATTAGAAGCTGAAGCTTTTCAGGGAGTGATTGGAGTATGAAGGCAGCGAATGGAATTGGTGCCCTTAAAAAGAGGACCCAGGGGGCTGTCTTGCCCTTTCTACCATATGAGGATGCAGTCATACATCGCTGTCTGTGAAGAGCAGGCCTTTGCCAGATACTAAATATGCCAGGGCCTTGATCTTGAAGGTCCCAACATCCAGAGCTGTGAGAAATAAATTTCCATTGTTTATGAGCCACCCAGTTTTTGACATTTTGCTATAATATTCCAGATGGACTAGGACACAACCACATGTGGAGGTATGGAAGAGCCTTCCGAGCACTAAGTGACTGAGGACTATTCTTTATTCCAGCTGTTGAAGTAGTGGAAAGGAGGAGCAGGAGGGGAAATGCTACTGAGACCATTAGGAGTTCTGGACTGTCCCTCTTCTTTGCTAGATGAATAATTCCTGACATTTTTCCCTTTATTAATTAAGAAAACAATAAGCATGTTCTTTTTTGATGGAGTCTCACTCTGTTGCCAGGCTGGAGTTCTATGGCACAATATCTCGGCTCACTGCAACTCCCACTCTGTGGTCTGGCAATTCTCCTGTCTTGTGCTCCCAAGTAGCTGGGACTAGCAGGTGTGTACCTCACTCATGCCCAGCTAATTTTATAGTTTTTTAGTGGTGGACGGGGCTCTACTCAGATACATAGGATGGTCTTGATCTCTTGACCTCGTGATCCGCCTGCCTCGGCCTCCCAAAGTGCTGGGATTACAGGTGTGAGCCACTGTGCCTGGCCAATAAGCATGTTCTTAATTTTGGAGACTCAGCACACAAATACTTAAACAACAGTTTTCATTAGTAAATTATTATTGAATCCAAAACAGGTACACTTTTAATTTTGTATCACTATATATATGCAATTTGAGTGAAACCTGAGTTAGATTTTTTACATGCTTTATTAATACCTGGATGTCATTAAAGTGGACCAAGGTCAGAATACAGTGAAGAATAAGTAAGAGCATAATAAGTTTTATAAACATTTATTTGCTTCTTTTTGGAACACATATCAGAAAGCTTAAGAAAAAAATTTATAAATTATTAAATGATATTGCAATAACACAATTGTGGTAAATGTATTCAGCCTCTTTTAAGTATATTGTTAGATACGAAACCACCATGGAAAACCAAAAAACAAACCAAGAAAATAATTCAAGATGCATGACTTTTCACATGAGGAAAGAGAGATATTTTGTAAAGTATTCTATGTGATTTACCACTAGAATGCAACAAATCAATAGGGCCTTTATATAAAAAGTCATATTTTAGAGAGTTTTGCTCTAAATATCACTGTTTTAAGCCAATCTATGATTTAATCATTTATGTTTGACAGAATCAAATGATTATTCACAGACCATAATGAACACAGCTGTGCTTAGCCCTTTTTGTCATGCTGTGTCTACAAGAAACTACAATGTCTCACAGGTTCAGCTAGCCTTCAAGATGGCTTATCCATGTACAGACAATCATTCAGATTTGGGGTAATTAGTATACTGATATTGAATTTCTATTCATTTTTGCTTTGAAAGCCTATTCAGTGAATGAAATTGATTGAGATGCCACTCATTTGTTCTCCTGATGCACTTGGTGCATACCTCCATCTCAACAATTTTCATGCTCTGTGTTAGAGGTCGGCAAACTTTTTATGTAAAGTGGCAGACAGCAAATATTTTCAGCTTTATAGGTCATATGGTCTCTGCTGCAACTATTCAAGTCTGTCCTTGTAGCTTGATAACAGCCATTGAAAATACATTTTAAAAATAGATGTGCCTGTGTTCCAATAAAACTCTATTTACAAAAACAGTGGCAGTCCAAATATGGCTCACAGATGGCAGTTTGCCATCCACTATTCTGTTACAATTTGCATGCCTCTATATATCTCCTTCATTAACTTTACTTGATAGCAAGGATCGTTTCAGGTTTATATTCTGGTTTCCAGAACATGTAGTATGTGAAATGTAGATAAGCAATAAATGTTACACAGAATACCGATTTCTTATGAAAATTATTCTAAATTTTTTATGATTACCATGATGTAATATTAGAACAGTGTTCAGAATGTTTCTGAAGTATTCTATACAAATTCTAAAGCCAAGTGGAAAAATACAACTAATACTTACTGATTTTTTAATAACCATTTTGCAAGGACATAGTTTTTCCTTTAATGTAATATTTTTTATTTTTAAAATAGATACCTTGATTGTAGAAAAATTAGAAATTAGTGTTTTTTAAAAAAATTAGGTTAAGGGGTACATATACAGGTTTGTTATTTAGGTAAATTGCATGTCAGAAGGTTTTGGTATGCAGATTATTTCATGACCCAAGTGATAAGCATAGTATCTGAGAGGTAGGTTTTTGATCCTCACCCTCCTACCACCCTCCACCCTCAAGTAGGCCCTGGTGTCTACTGTTACCTTCATTGTGTCCATGTGTACTCAATGTTTAGCTCCCACTTATAAGTGACAACACATGATATTTGGTTTTCTTTTCCTGAATTAGTTCGCTTAGGACAATGGCCTCTAGCTCCATCCATGTTGCTGCAAAGGACATTATCTCATTATTTGTCAAAGGACATAATCTCATTATTTTTTGGGCTGTGTACTATACCATATGTATATGTACCACATTTTCTTCATCTGGTCTACCGCTGATGGGCATTTAGGTTGATTTTTCATGTCTTTGCTATTCTGAATACTGCTGCAATGCAGATATGAGTGCATGTCTTTATGGTAGAATGATTTATAGTCCTTTGGATATAGAGCTGATGATGAAATTGCTGGGTCAAATGGTAGTTCAGTTTAAGTTCTTTGAGAAATTACAAAACTGCTTTCCACAGTTTTGTGGAAAATTTTTTTGCTAAATTAATTTGCATTCCCACCAACAGCATGTATGCATTCCCTTTTCTCTGCAGCCTCACTGGCATCTGTTATTTTTTGACTTTTTAGCAACAGCCATTCTGACTGGTGTGAGATGGTATCTCATTGTGGTTTTGATTTGCATTTCTCTGATAATTGGTGAGGCTGAGTGTTTTTTTCATATGCTTGTTGGCCAAGTGTATGTCTTCATTTGAAAAGCGTGAGTTCATGTTCTTTGTCCTCATTTTAATGAGCTTGTCAGTTTTCTGTTTGTTAATTTGTTTACATTCCTTATAGATTCTGGATGTTAGACCTTTGTTGGATGCAGAATTTGCGAATGTTTTCTCCCACGTCATACGTGGTCTGTTTACTCTGTTGACAGTTTATTTTACTGTAGAGAAAACTGTAGTGTATTTTAATTAGGTCCCACTTGCCAATTTTTGTTTTTGTTGCAATTGCTTTCAGCATCTTCATCATGAAATCTTCATCATGAAATCTTTCCAGAGCCTGTGTTCAGAATAGTATTTCCTAGGTTTTCTTCGAGGGTTTTAATAGTGTTAGGTTTTACATTTAAATCTTTAAGCTATCTTGAGTTGATTTTTGCATGTGGTGAATTGAAGGAGTCCAGTTTCAATCTTCTGCATATGGCTAGCCAGTTGTCTGAGCACCATTTATTTAATAGGGAGTCCTTTCCCCATTGCTTGTTTTTGTCACCTTTATTAAAGAATATATGGTTGTAGGTGTGCAGCTTTATTTTTGGACTCTGTATTCTGTTCCATTTGTCAATGAGTCTGTTTTTGTACCAGTACCGTATTGCTTTGGTTACTCTAGTTTTGTGGTATAGTTTGAAGTTGCATAATGTGATGCCTCCAGCTTCTTTCTTTCTTTCTTCCTTTTTTTTTTTTTTTTTTTTTGACAGAGTCTCACTCTGTTGCAAGACTGGAGTACAGTTTTTACTTAGGATTGCTTTGTCTATTTAGGCTCATTTTTTGTTCCATATGAATTTTAGAATAGTTTTTTCTAATTCTGTGAAAAATGCCATTGGTGGTTTGGTAGGTATAGCATTAATTTTGTAAATTGCTTTGGGTAGTATGGTCATTTTAACAATATTGATTAATCCTATCCATGAGCATGGAATGTTTTCCCATTTGTCTGTGTCATCTCTGATTTCTTTCACCAGGGTTTTATAATTTTCATTGTAGAGATATTTTGCCTCCCTGGTTAGCTTTATTCCTAAGTACTTTTATGTGGGGCTATTGTGGATAGGATTCTGTTTTTGACTGGGCTTTCAGCTTGGGCATTGTTGGTATATAGAAATGCTACTGATTTTTGTACATTGATTTGGTATCCTAAAACTTGTGTAAAGTTTATCAGATCAAGGAGCTTTTGGTCAGAGACTATGGAGTTTTCTAGGTCTAAGGTCATATTGTTGGCAAACAGAGATTGTTTGACTTCTTCTCTTCCTGTTTGGATGCTTTCTATCTCTTTTTCTTTCTTGATTTCTCTGGATAGAACCTTCAGTACTATATTGAGCAGGAGTTGTGAGAGTGGGTATCCTTGTCTTGTTCCAGTTCTCAAGGGTAATGCTTCTAGCTTTTGCCCATTCTTTATGATGTTGGCTGTGATTTTGTCACAGAAGGCTCTTATTATTTTGAGGTATATTCCTTCAATACCTAGTTTGTTGAGAGTTTTTAACATGAAGGAATATTGAGTTTTATTGCAAGCTTTTTCAACATCTATTGAGATGATAATGTGGTTTTTGTTTTTATTTGTGATGAATCACATTTATTGATGCATGTATGTTGAACCAACCTTGCATCCCAGGGATAAAGTCTACTGATCGTGGTGAATTAGTTTTTTGATATGCTGCTGGATTTGGTTTGCTAGCATTTTTTGAGAATTTTTGCATCAATTTTCATCAAGGATATTGACCTGAAGTTTTATTTATTTGTTGTGTCTCTTTTAGGTTTTGGTAACTGGATGATGTTGGCCTCATAGAAAAATTTAGGGAGGAATCCATCCTCCTCAATTTTTTTGCATAGCTTCAGTTGGAATGGTACCAGGTCTTCTTCATATGTCTGGTAGAATGCAGTTGTGAATCTGTCCTGTCCAGGGCTTTTCCTGGTTGGTAGGCTTTTTATTACTGATTCAATGTCAGAACCCATTATTGGTCTTTTCAGGGTTTCCATTTCTTCCTAGTTCAATCTTGGGAGGTTGTATGTTTCCAGAAATTTTTCCATTTCTTCAAGGTTTTCTAGTTCGTGTGCATAGAGTTGTTCATAATAGTTTGAGGATTTTTTTTTTTTTTGTATTTCTATAGGGTTGATGGTAATGTCCTTTTCATCATTTCTGATTTTATTTCAATCTTATCTCTCTTTTCTTTTCTTTTCTTTATTAGTCTTGCTTGTGGTCCGTCAATCTTATTTATGCTTTGAAAAAAGACAGCTTCTGGTTTCCTTGATCTTTTGTTTGTTGTGTGTGTGTGTGTGCACGTGTGTATGCGTGTGTATGTGTATCTCAATTTCATTCAGTTCAGGTATGATTTTGGTTATTTCTTGTCTTCTGCTACCTTTAGGGTTGATTTGCTCTTGTTTCTCTAGTTCCTCTAGGTGTGATGTTAGGTTGTTAATTTGAGATTTTTATAACTTTTTGATGTGAGCATTTAGTGCTATAAACTTGCCTCTTAACATTGCTTTAGTTTTGTCCCAGAAGTTTTGTTATGTTGTATCTTCATTTTCATTACTTTCAAAGAATTTCTTGATTCTGTCTTAATTTCATTGTTTATCCAAATGTCATTCAGGAGCAGGTTTTTGGGTTTCCACATAATTGTATGGTTTTGAGAGATCTTCTTAGTGTTAATTTTATTTTTTCAAATATCTACTTGTCAGCTATGGTTGATCTATCTAGGTTGAGCTCAACTGGGCTTGGTTTCAAGTTGCAGGTTAGGTTTGGATTTCATTTATGTTTCTATAATCCCTCTCATCTAAGCAAATTCATATCATCATTCTGCTCTTAAACATTTTCTTATCTTCATCTTTGCTTATTATTTTATCCACCTGGAAAGCTTTCCTTTTTTCTCTATACCTTCGATTTCTAGGCAGACTAAGATCCCTGATAACCTAATCCAGAGTAATCTTTCACTTATTTTAACTCCTGTAGAGTTCTTAAGCTGGAATTCTGATTTGGTATTCACAGTTATCAAAGGATTCTCAGGAACTCTGCTGCAGTACTGGCCATGTGATTCACTGGAAGTAAGGAGAGGCTGAGCTAATAAGAAGGAAGCAATTGGAAATGAAGTCAAGTCGAGATACAGACATTAGAAACCACCACAGTTTATGAGGCAGGCACAAATTAGGTCAAATATGGAGAAGGAAATCCAATCTCCACATTGACAGTACAAAGAAAAGCTCCACTATCTCACCAAGCAGGGCTCCTGTGTCCTGGGGGCAGGGCAAACCTAGAGACTACTGTGGGTCTAGAGTCCATATGTGATGGGGATAAGACCAAATAGGCCCTGACAGCTATCATAACCTGCCTTAATCATTAGTTCTTTTATATTTGCTTACAGCGAAAGCTACATAAATCTTTCTCCACAAATTGACTGCAAGTTCCTGGAAGGCAAGTATTAGGTTTTATATTTTATATTCTCCAAAACAATAGGATTTTGAGCATGGTCAACTATAAGTATGCATGATTTATCATGATTTATTGGCAGACTTAAATCTGTGCTTTTTAAATAGCAAAAGTTATCTTCTTTAAGTGCATTCTTAGCTAAATAGAGCATTCATAAAGAAAGAATAATGTGCTGGCCGGGCACTGTGGCTCACACCTATAATCCCAGCACTTTGGGAGGCCGAGGCAGGCGGATCACCTGAGGTCGGAAGATCGAGACCAGTCTGACCAACGTGGAGAAACCCCATCTCTACTAAAAATACAAAATTAGCTGGGCATGGTGGCGCATGCCTTTATCCCAGCTACTCGGGAAGGCTGAGGCAAGAGAATCGCTGGAACCTGGGAGGCGGAGGTTGGGATGAGCCGAAATCGCGCCATTATACTCCAGCCTGGGCAATAAGAGCGAAACTCCTTTTCAGTAAATAAATACATAAATAAATAAATAAGATAATGTGCTTAACTTATATGCCAGAAGTAAGTGTACAACCAAAATAACTGGATCCGAAAGCAACTTCTAATATGCATGTGAACAATCCAAAAAGATAAGGAAGTATGAAAAGTCTGTTATTCGGATTATTCCCACAAAGACTGGGTTACTAGGTTGACACAAAAGTGACTGCAGTTTTAAACCATTTTTAATAGTTTAAAAAACTATTTTTTAAAATAGTTTCAAAAACAATTCTATGCATATGTTGTTTTAGGTATCATTTGGGACTGTTGGCATCACTGTCAAGTATACTTCAGTTTAAAATAAACTTTTCTTCCATCTAAGCAGGATGAAAGACCAGTCTAGTCATTAAAACTGATGGAGTAAATAATCAAGGGCCATCAGTGGAAGTAGAGGAAGTACTGAACATCAAGTCTACTTGATAAAACAAGAAGGAGTCAATAAGAAATTGACAGCGTAATCCAATTATATTTGTACATTTTGCAACCTGCATTATAAAAGTATGATTTTAGATTGGAAGTAGAGAAGAATAACTCATACTCTGATGAATAATATCTGGATTAGCAAGACAGTATGCCAACAAACAGGGCCCTATAGAAACCATGCAAAGCAAAAACTGAGGGGCTTAATACCCAGTTCTGACTGACTGCATTCCACCTGCGAGGTTTAGTATGAAAATTAGCAAAAAGAAAATGTCACAGAAAAACGAACATCAGAGCTGTGCTTCCCAGTAGAGATGCAAATACGGGAATGAAATGACCCTATGTTATTTTTTTTTCCTTGAGCAAAATTGTCATGGTATTTGAGAAAATGTTGGCAGGTCCTGGGCAGGCAAGTGATAATAACAGCAATAACCACCACAGATGATCAGGTATAATTGCTTTCTGGCAGCTAAAGGCAAGCAAGGAGAACCAGGCCAATAGACCACAATTACACCTGAATAATGGAGCAGGGAAGATCAAGAACACCATTCACTGGAATAAGATTAAAACAAATTAAAAGTGCCCTATGGAGGAGAAAATGACTAGAATAGCCAGGCAACAGTATGGCACTTTCTGTATTTATTTAGTTAGTTTTTACTTTTATTTTTAAAATCTAGCTATGTTAAATTATAGCCTTATGTTATCATTATCAGCCACATTAATACCTACAAGTACTTCTGAGTTTGTTTTGTGACATAAAACACATGCTGTAAAGTGTCACTCATTGCACATGGTTTGCAGCATGCATTTTGAAAACAGTTATAAAACAAGTGTGAATAGGCAGAAAAAAGATCGACATCTTCTAAAATAGGAAACAAACCTCATCCCATAATATAATTGACTTAATCCCACAATTAGACCCCTGAACTAGTTAAACAAATGACATGTTTGCTAATCAGTTTTCAAAACAATTCCTAGAGAAATCCATAGGTTCAGTATCATTACGTGAGGCAGCCTTTCTCTGGTAGAATTTAATTATGTGTAGTTAAGACCCTTTTCAAAATATAAAACTATATCCCCTCTTCACTGTAATCCAACTTTATAAAGTTATGACAAATTAATTACTCATCTATTTTACTAATTGCTTGGAAAACGTTAAGTAGCATATTTGTTTGTTAAGCTCAGGAAATACTTACTTGTTATCTCCTTGCCAAATCTGGTTCCTAGGCTGCCACTAGTCTCAAAAAAAAAAAAAAAAAAAAAAAAAAAAAGGTGTTCCTTTATAAATGTTCCAAGTCCTTTAGACCTTGTTATAGTTTGTCTTGTTTGTTTTTAAATATTTTGAGTTCGGTTTCTCCTGTAAACCTGCCCAAAGTAATGATCGAGATTGATTCTTAAAGTGCTCAAAACAGTTGTGTTTAATTTGCTCAACATAAGTAGCATTCTCAGAAGTCCAAGGTCATGATTCAGAATATTTATGTCAACACTTTGGAATGAGTAGGATGTCAATTGCTACATGAGTATACTTAATTAAAATTAGGAAAAAGATCTATGTTATCACAATCAACTCTAATTGGCACTTTAAAGGATCAAGGCCAATGAATATATAAAACATTTCCTATAATAAATATCTAGAGACAAATTGTATCATCAGTGTGATTTCTGAGCTAAACTAGATTTATACACAGATAATTTATGTGTGTGTATATATATAATGTATATATATAGAGAGAGAGAGTTAATTTTTCTCTGTCAGCCATAGAAATAAGAGATAGGTGGCAAACACATCATTGATCTAAATATCTTATTTTAACCATTATTTTAAGCTTCTACCCACTAAATTTAATAAGTAAACCATCATTCTCAGCAAACTATCACAAGAACAGAAAACCAAACACCACATGTTCTGCCTCATAGGTGGGAATTGAACAATGAGAACACTTGGACACCGGAAGGGGAACATCACACACTGGGGCCTGTTGTGGTGTAGGGGGAGAGGGGAGGGATAGCATTAGGAGATATACCTAATGTAAATGATGAGTTAATGGGTGCAGCACACCAACATGGCACGTGTATACGTATGTAAGAAACCTGCACGTTGTGCACATGTACCCTAGAACTTAAAGTATAAAAAAATAAATAAATAAGTAGAAACATTTCAAGGTTCTCCTTTTTGTTGTCCTAATAGTGAATGGAATACGAAAATGAAAAGGAGGACAATTAATACACAGAAAATATAATCATTTTTGAGATAATTAAAGAATTGCCTGTATGACCATTTATTTGATTAACAGTTTAATGACATCCCTTAATCCAAGTACGGAGTCAATGCATCTAATGCATTGAGGGGGCATGTAGCTACCATTGCCCACTTGTTGGCTATAGGAAAGGCCACAGTTATTTATATTTCTGTTCTGTAGTAGAGGCAGACTGCTTCAGATGCATGGTTATGCCTCAACCACAAGATGGGAATTCAGTTGCTGTGTGGTCAAAAAGAAAGGTGAATGTTCACTACAATAAACAAATCCTGAACCATTTTTAATTCATTCAGGTAAGTTTATATATGTTTTATTTAAAAGTATTTAATTGACAAATAAAATGTATGGATTCTAGGTGGACGATGTCATGATTTGGTGGTGTACATATATATTGTATAATGATTACCACAGTCAAACTAATTACACACTCATCAGCATTCGTAGTTGCCACCATATATGTGTGTGTGTGTGTGTGTGTGTGTGTGAGAGAGAGAGAGGTAGACACTTAAAATCTGCTCGTATAATTTGCCACATTTTATAATGTTTAATCAATTTTAAATTTAATTTTAATGACACATTTTACAATTTGCCACATTTGTTTTATTTCTTTCTTTTGATTTTATTTCTATTTGTTTTATTTCTTTCTGTCTCTCTCCACACACACATACACAATTTATTTTCAGAACCATTTGAGTGTAAGTTGCACACATTAGGCCAATTTATCTCTTAAAACTTTGCTCATTCCTAAGAACAAAAATAGACTTTTACACAACCAAACTACAGCTATCAAGTTCAGGAAATTTAACATTGCTATAGAACTTTTATTTAATTTACCATTCATATTCCAATGCTACCAATTGTCGCAAAAGTGTCCTTTATAGCATTTTTTTCCCTCCAGGCTGGAATCTTGTTTAGGATCATATATAGCATTTAGTTCTCATGTCTTGTCAGTTTCTTTTGATCTGTAACTTTTCTTCAGCTGTTCTTCGTCCCTAATGGCATGGATTTTTTGAAGAATGCAGGCCATTTGTTTATAGGATATTCCACAATTTGAGTTTATCTTGCATTTCTTTGTGATCAAGTTAGGTTAAGCATTTCCAGCCAGAATCATACAGAATTAATGATGTGTTATTTTCATTGTGATTTAACCTCTTCTCACTAGGCTAGATGTGAGAGTTAAACATCGTTATCATCACCACCACCCCAGACATGTTTGTCTCTATTGCACTGGGAGTGGGCTGGGTTTCAGAACACAGTAGCAGCTCATTCCAAAGTACTAGTCATGCATATGGACATTTAAATTTGCCTGGGGAAAAATGTTTTTTGTAAATTCATCTCAAAGCAACTGATGCCTCATAAACTCTGCACACTGCTTCTATGTTTACTCTAACTATTGGTTTTGCTAGGATTTTAGCTTTATGGCTACTTTTTCATCATTCTATATACTGTTTGGCTGGTTCACCCACAATACAGTTTTATCTTTCAACTTTACACCAATGATTTCTAAATTTATAATATCTGCTACAATTTCTCTCTTAGATGAGGCTATTGGAGAACATCTGAAATTGCCATGGAAGTCCCAAAATCAATTTGCTTAAAACAAGTCATCTTCTTGAACCCAAATTCTTCTTCTTATACTAATTATTTCACCTGACAACACCAAATAATTCTGGACTTTTATCTTAAGAACCATATCCAGTTAATCAACAACTGTAAGAATGTCTTTCTTTATCTTACCAATGCATTTATTTCTATCTATCTCCGGTTTCTCTTCCTATATTTACACTCATAACTTCTTACCTCGATTATCATGTAAGAACTGAACTCCGCCTACAACCTTGTCTTTTTCATTCCATCTACCACACAACAGTCAGATTAATCATTGAAGACTGCAACTATGATTAACGCACTTATTACTTTTTATTCATGACTCCTTACTACCTATACAGAATTTATTACTTAGTATGGCATAAAATTTAAAATCTTTTCTCTGACTGTATTTCTGGAAGCGTTTGTTGTTATTCCTCATTTGTGTAGTTCCTTGAATAATACATATTATCTTCCAGTTAACTGTTTTTGTTCAAATTATTTTCCTTGACCAAGATCCTCTAGTTTCACTTGTGTGTTCAGTGAATTCCTTCTCACCCTTCAAATTTTAGTTTTCATATCACCACCTTCATAGATTGTCCAAAAGACTTTTTCTAACCCACCCTTTTCTGGCATACACCACCTTACTTTGTTAACTCTCATACCTCATTCACTAAAATATAAGTTTCTAGAATCCAGGAATGTTGTCCTTTATTTAGTTCTCTGGGTGCCTAACACTAGTAGATGCTTAATAAAGGTAGGCATCTCTTAGATGTTGATAATGAGACATTTAAAAATCTATGGTGATAAGTGGAGAACAATCAATATGAAGCATATCTTTACAGAAATTATTGTGTAAAGGTAAACTTGGTAACTTATAAGTTTGTAAATTTATATTCTTATTTCAGAAATTCATATTCTAATACATCAATGTCTCCTTTCAAAATTCATATTTTATTTAAAAATAAAATGATTTTGTTTGTTTTATTTTTCTTAAACTTCTTGTACCAGAGTTTACTTTACCTATGTAGAGGTTTATCTTGTTAACATTGCATGACACCCTGTGTTTCAGAACATTTTCCCAAGGTAGCATAAATTGCAAGAAATTGCAAAACATGGTGTGTTATTTTTAATTCCCCCGTATAGATTTTAAAATGTGCTGGTACATTTGGACTTCAGCTTTATGGAAATTTATTTTGACTCTTTCGCAGTCTGTCTTCCTATCCTCACCCAGCTTCTTTCCAGATTAAGCAATTTTCATCATTTCACCTATTCACCTTCAGTATTCATCTGGTTAGATCAGGCTATGCTGTGGTAACAAATAAACTCCAACATATATTTTGCTTAATGTAGAAAACTGTATTTCTTTTCCATGCAAAGTCTACTTTGTTATGAGTTTAGTGCATCTCCCCACTGGGAAGTGGCTCTAGGATCCAGTGTTCTAACTTAGGACTCTGCCATCTCAACTCAACATGTGGCTTTATGTTTTTCCACAACAGAAGAAGAGAGACCATGGAGAATTCACACACAACACTCCCTCTGACAACCCGCTTAGAACTAATCACATGGCTCTTTCATGCTGCAAGGGGTTCTGGGAAATGTAATTCTTGTATATGGATGTCTCAACCATGTCTTATTTTCCCTGCACAGCTTCTCAGAAGAGACAGCACTCAGGAGCTGCCCAAGTCAGACACTTGTTTTTCTGGTTGCAGCTTTTGGAGTCCTTTACCTAATGCCCTACCCAACTCCTGATTTGCCTGTAAGAATTTTATTGTGTGTCAGGTTTTGTTTTTAATGTTTAAGTATTTCATCAGATGTTGCTGAAGGAAGGTTCCATGTCCTAGCCTTTTGTGGTATCATTACCTAGAATTTATGGCTTGCCTTTACAAGAGGACCATACAATTCCACAATTGTACAGTGTCATTTATTCATCCTATGATACAACCTGGGCATGTAGGACTTCAGGAAAGGATTTTATATAACTAGCTCCCCTTAGGATGGTTTTTTTTTTTTTTTGTTATTATTTACTAAAGCATAGAACACAACCAAATGCAAAACATATTTACATAACATAATTACATAGAACTATAACTAGGCCGGGCGTGGTGGCTCACACCTGTAATCCCAGCACTTCAGGAGGCTGAAGCTGGTGGATCACCTGAGGTCAGTAGTTCAAGACCAGCCTGACCAACATGGTAAAACCCTGTCTCTACTAAAAATACAAAAATTAGCCAGACGTAGTGGCACGTGCCTGTAATCCCAGCTACTCAGGAGGCTGAGGCAGGAGAATTGCTTGAACCTGGGAGGTGGAGATTGCAGTGAGCTGAGATGGTGCCACTGCACTTCAGGCTGGGTGACAAAGTGAGACTCCATCTCAAAAAGAAAAGAAAAGAACTATAACTAGTTATATATGTATATATATACTCATATATATACATGTAGTATGTGTATATCATGTATATTTACAGACACTATATACAACTATGTTAATGTAGCTTTGTAATATTTTTATAGAAATTTTACTCAGAAATTTGCACGAGTATGCTTCATATGCTCAAATATATATCTTACACATATATCTACATGAATCTATTCATCTATTATATATATATGAATCTATCTATCTATCTTTCATCTATCTGTGTATTTAGATTAGGAATGGGTAGGTGATGGATATAGTGAAGGGAAAGCATTATTTTTGGGTATAAAATTTTCTTCTGAAATGTTACATTAGAATAGATGACCTAAAATTATGTGATATACAGTGTTCATCTTGATGTTTGCCATACTCCCTGGCACAACTCAAAATTAAACATACTTTACCCAGAGAGAAAAGCTTTACTGAATCACCACTTTATTTAATATTTTAGATTTTTCCTGATACAGAGAATAACATGCTCTAGTTCATCTCTTAAAATATATAAATATCACCTTCTTCTATTAATAACAAGAGTCTTGCATTTCTCACTTAATGTCTACCACAATACCACGAGGTATTTGTATAAAAGACATCTTATTTCTCTATTCATTTGTTATTTTTCTCTATTAACAGGATCCCAGGCAATGTTTTCACACATTTTTTATCCTCTTGCAGGTAGAGATGGTCAAGAAGAAGCAGCAGAGGTTCATGGGACTTCCGGGACAATGCTTCATGATTCTAAGCATTCTCCCTCTTGCTGCTAACTAGACAGAACAATCACAGCCATTTGAGAATTACGAGACAAAGATCAAGAGCATATTACAGACTTGGCCCTGCCATCCTTGAGCAGCTAAACACACAACATTAAACTCCTACTTCCGTACTTAGCATTACATGAGTATATCAAATCTTATGTATTCAAGCCTGTCTAGTCAGATTTTTTTTTTATAAGTGCCAAGCACAATTTTTAGCTGATTTAGTAAATTCATTCTTACAAAAGTGATAAAAATTACCCAAGGGCACTCAGATAACAAAATTCAGAGTAGGGCTGTGAACTTCAGTCTTACTACCTCATGTTCATTTTCTTACACTATATGCCATTGCATGAGTCTTAGAAACGGTGTTCTCATTCAGTGTTCTGCAGCAGTTTATTTAAAGCTCATGAAATATTATAAAGAGTAAGCTGAGATTGAATTAGGCAAGGTGACAGAAATATGCACTGGTTAAAATCTTCCTTACCTTCAACCTCAGTCCCCACTTTTGCACTTGTCTTAAACATTGGATTATTTCAATCAGCAGATCACTATGTATGTGTATAGTTAATGCAGGGATATTCCAAAGTGGAGTGGTTTTAGTGGAAAAAAAAAAAAGGAGGGAGGAAGGGAGGGAGGGAGGGAGGAAGAAAGGAGGGAAGGAAGGAAGGAAGGAAAGAAGGAAGGAAGGAAGGAAGGAAGGAAGGAAGGAAGGAAGGAAGGAAGGGAAAGAAAGTGAAGGACAGGATTGATTTCTGCTTTAAGTGTGGTATTTCTCCCTTTTCTTCATACTGATTCTTAAAGCATAGAATTGCTTCTATCGAAAATACAGCAATTCTTTATTTATCTCCACTCTGAATATTGAGAGTAATTTTAATGTGAAAGCATATTAAGAAAGCTTTACTTTTTCATTTTTTTTCTATTCACAGCCTAAGGACCACATGATTTTATACATGGTCCGCTAACCAACTGCTAAGCATTAGGACAGAAATTATCAAAGAGAACCAGCAAATTCTGCTTTTTTCCTCTGGTACTTCTCTAACTGGAGAATCCTCTTCATTTCAAATGGAAGATCTTCCTCTTAGTAAGAGTGCTCTGACCTACATAAACCGTGTAGCATAGAAGCCATATTTTTTCTCTTTTAAATTCCACACAAATTAACCTCCACACCTGAATGTTTCATGCTAAAAACTAATTTAAAATGTTATTTCTTTGCCTTTTGAACTCTTCTCAAAAACTAAATAACTATTTGGCTAGATAAATGACCTTGAAAGTAAAAGCTCCACTCTCATGCTTTTTAAAAATAATACTATGATCTCTTGACTTATGGTTGTATTTCGTAATGGTAGTGAATATAAATTATTTAAAAACTGTACCCTCAATTTTAACTCTTTATATTGCTATCAAATCTTTCAGACACATTTTTACAATTTTTCTCTAGTTGGTTACTATAACTTTTACTCCATTACTTTTTAAAATAAAATCATTATATATAACGAGGAGACGAGTTCCATATTATATATTGTGTATGGCATCAAATTCGCATATAACATTAGCTTCCTCTGTGGGTCTTCTTCTTCTAGAATTTGTCTCTATCAATTTATCCAGTGCATCACAACAACTTCAAAGTTTGCAACACAAAACTTCATTTCCAAAAGATATTCAGTATCCCCTCATCCCTAGGGGGAATGTATATAATTCTTAGCCTAATATTCGAGACCCATCATCACATATCTTTTGTAAGTCATCACCATCCACATCTGACCCATTATCAGTCATGCTGATTTGCTCAGTCTTATGAACAGGTCTTGAAATATTTATTCTTTCCCTCCAAAATGAATAACATAGAGTATAAATAAAATGCATCATCATCTACTTGTATAAAAGTCTTAGTGCCTCACACAATTCTAAGTATGTACAAGTTGTTTTGAGCTTGTAGAACCAAGTCATGATGGATAATCTCACGTATATTGTTTCTTTATTTTAACTGAAAAATAAAATTGTGTATATTTATTATGTACAACAGGATGTTTTGAGATATGTATACACGAATGGATAAATTTTGCTAATGAACATATGCATTACCTCTCATGCTTATCATTTATCTTTTTTTGTGGTGACAACACTTAAAATCTACTTTTGTAGCAATTTTCTACTATATAATATGCTGTTATTAACTGTAGTCACCATGATGTGCAATCAATCTATTGAGTTTATTTCTCTTATCTGACTGAAATTTTGTGTCCTTTGACCAACATCTCCCCAAGGCTCCTACCCACTAGCCTCTAGTAACCATGACTCTGTTTCTATGAGTTGGACTATTTTAGACTCCACATATAAGTGACATCATGTGGCATTTGTCTTTCTGTGCCTAGCTTATTTCACTTTACGTAATGTCTTATAATCCCATATACGTTAAATTAAGCTCTTTCCCTTCTGCTTTGTTGCTCACTCTCACCCTTGCTTGAGTTACTATAGATAAAAGTTACCAAAGAAGAAATTAAAGTACTTTAAACACATATGTCTGTTTATCTATAATGATATCAACTTCAATAAATAATTCAATGTGTTATGCATGGAAAAAATATGAAAGGGTCAAGAATTATTTAATATGAAGTTTGGGAAAGAGAAATGACTATATAAAGCTACCCTTTCAAAATCAGGAAGGAAATCAAATTCAACAATAATTATTAATTCTTCATATTACTGGGACAGAAAGCTAATCAGATTGGATAATGCTACTTTGGAGAAGAAAATGAAAGATGAGTCCTGGCATGGTGGCTCACGCCTGTAATGCCGACACTTTAGGAGGCTGAGGCGGGCAGACCACCTGAGGTCAGGAGTTTGAGACCAGCCTAGCCAGCATGGTGAAACCCGTCTCTACTAAAATACAAAAATTAGCCAGGAATGGTGGTGCTGCCCCTGTAATTCCAGCTACTCAAGAGGCTGAGGCAGGATAATTTCTTGAACCCGGGAGGCAGAGGTTGCAATGAGTTGAGATCCTGCCACTGCACTCCAGCCTGGGCAGCAGAATGAGACTCCGAAAAAAAAAAAAAGAAGAAAGAAAGAAGAAAGAAGGAAAGAAAGAGAAAAAAGAAAGAAAGAAAGAGAAAGAGAAAATGAAAGATGACTATATAGGTGGTTGACTGATTATTTTGTATAACTTGTCAAATATCCTAAGGCACGGTTCCAAAAAAATTCCAAAAGTGTATTAAAAATATCTTCATTGAAGCAAAATTACATATTATTTTACTAATTCAAACTGCACTCTCCAAAATTAGCCCAGATTTCTGACATTATAGCACACCGATACATACCCTGTGATTCCTGAGTTAATTGGCAAATATTCCCCTTCAGGCAATTATTGTTCATTAATAGCCTGTTTGGAAACAAATATATTAAGAATAAGATACTTTTGAAGTAAAATGAAAATTGCTTTAGAAACAAAGTATTTGAATACACTTTGTTCAGTCTGAATCCAAAACCTGAGCAACACCCAATACATTAAATACGTTTCCGTTAGAAAGAAATATTGCCGTTTGCAACAACATGGAATAACCTGGAGGACATTATGCTAAGTGAACTAAGACAGAAAAAGACAAACACTACATGATCTCACTTATATGTGGAATCTAGAAAAAGTGAAACTCATAGTAACATAAAGTAGAATGGTGGTTAACAGGGGCTGGGGTGAGGAAATGGGGAGATACTAGTAAAAGGGTACGAACTTTCAGTTATAAGATGAATACATTCTGAAGATCCAGATAAAGAACAAAAACCAAAACTGCTGACTTAATTCTAGCCTGTGGAGGGTGGGGAAGTAAGTAAAAATCCAGAATAAAAATAAATAAGTGTTTGTAATGAAATAAAGCCAGTATTCCCCAAGGATGGCTTGATAGTGACCTTCCTTCTAAATGCCAGGGCTATGCATAGGAAGTAACTGAGACTTATGGCTCAGTGGGGCCAATGATCACTTTCAAACCCAATGTTAAGGGTGATAAAATGATATCTGGTTAAGGTGATTTTCTCTAACATTATCACTTTTTAATGCATGGATTGCTCTTCTTGGACAACAGATTCACAAACTCATTGTAGGTTTTCTTTCAACACCTTTACTGGATACTGTGACATCCATCCACTATAGGTGTACAGTCTGTATTGTCTTTAAATGAAGGATTTGTTGACTCAGGGGCAAAGACAAATTGTTGTGCAATGACTGATTGATAAATCAGTGTTTTGGGTACTCAAGGTGCCCAAAGCAAGATGATTCTGATTCTGACATGACAATTTAGTTACAGAGATCCCTGTGGGTGCCAGCTGGAGCTTTTTTTTTTTTTTTTTTTTTTTTTTTTTTTGGCCTGCCAAGCATTTTGACTTCTGCCTAATCCTGCTTATTTACTCTTTCTTCCATGTGTGGACCCAAGCATACTCTCTAACTAATATTTTGAGATATAAACTCAACTACACTTCTCAAGGAACCCAACCAACAGACAACATCTGCAGTATTGATTGATTTATTTCTAGAATGTCTGACAATATAATATTGAGAATTATTAACCATGTTGTTTTTGATTTCCCAGTCAAATCCTTTTAATCCCATTAGTAGATTAGGTAATTTGTTGCAATTCACCAGCAAACAAAGAGGAAAAAGCAGGGACAGAGTACAAATTTTAAAGTAAATATGATATCAATAATTAAGATGGCATTCTGATGAGAACACTTTTACATTCACTCTGTTAGTATATTCAGGAATATAACATATTTTTAACTATAGTAACCATGTTGTACAATAGAGATTTTGAACTTATTCCTTCTAGCTAACTCAAATTTTGTATCCTTTGACCAACGTCTCACCAACCCCCTCTCTCCCAGCCACACCAACCTCTGGTAAGTACCATTCTACTCTCTAATTCAGTGAGATCAACTTCTTTAGAGTTCACATGTAAGTGAGAAAATGTGGTATTTGTTTTACTGTACCTGGTTTGTTTCACTTAACATAATGACCTTTGGATACATCCATATTGTCACAAATGACAGAATTTCCTTTTGCACAGCTGAATAGTATTCCATTGTGTATATATACTACATTTTCTTTATTCATTCATTCGTTGACAACTATGTGAGTTAATATGTATGTACATTAGCTAGATTCTACTATATATATTTCAAAACATCATGTTGTACATGATAAATACATAAAATTTTATCTATCCATGTAAAGCATAAGCAAGATAAAAATAGATTACCTTTTTGCCGTCTTTCTTCCATATTTGTAATATGAATCAATTTGAGTTATAAAAAAAGTTATATTGTTTACACTCTGCATGTAATACATTGAGATTCGTATCTGCTGTACACATTAAACAGATTCGTAGCTTTCATTCATTTTACTACTTGTAAATTTGATGTTTTGACTTATTGGTTTCAAAAGTAAATTCGGAGAGGAAAAATTTTGTTCTTTGCCTTAAAAGTCAGGGCAAATCTTTCTTTTACTCCATTTGATGTTTTCATTTTTTTCTGAAGCAAGAATGTTTTTATTTGAACAGGCAAGAATCAGTTATGCAGTTTATTGATCAACAAGTATTCATTGGTTCTCTTCTGTTTTCCATAAGTATTTGCCTCAATGGAGGATAATACCATCTTAGAAACTGCAGAATATCACCATATCTTATCATGAATTCATAGGCTGTAGATCCAGAAACTCAACAAAAACCAAATACCTCAATAATATCTCATCTATGTATTTTTATTAGTAGTATATTAAACTTTCATGAAGAACATATTTGTTCAAAAATGTATGTGCCTGGAGCTCTTTTAAGAAATTTGCATATTGTGTCAGTCAGGGTTCAATTAGAGAAGCAGAACTTCTAGGAGTGATACAAGGTTGGAAATTTGTTATAGGAATTTGACCTTGGGCAATTGTGGGTGCAGGTTAAATGGATTATGGATGACTGTCATTTCTGCATCTGGTGCTAATCCTAATGTAAACAGTGCAGACAGTAAAAAAAGGCAGATGTGACATGAAAGAAAGCAAGGACAAACTGGAACCAATGAGGACAAGCTTTAACGCACATTAATCTTTAACTGCTTCCAAACCTCCTTCAACAATGGGATGCCTTGCAGGACAAGCCTGTGTCCTTTTCTCCAGGTCTACACAAGCACCAGCACAGAAGCTATAGAAGCTTAAGAAGGAAACCAAGTAGAAGCTGGGAAAGTTGTTGGCCCAGCTGCTAGCAAACACTAACTAGGTGAGCCAGCAGATCAGCGAAAACCTAAATGAGCTGCAACAGGAACTGATGTCTTGCACTGGGCTTCTGAGTATAAAAAGTATACTCTTTGACCTTCCAATTACCATGCAAGATGTCTCTATTAAGAAAAGGGAATTCTGAGAAAGTTCAGGGTTAGCTAAGTTGACGTGATATATATATATATATATATATATATATATATATATATATAGACACACATATATATATACACACACACACACCCCATTATATATGCATGAACATACATAATCCTTGCACTAACTCTATTATCTGCACCTTGCAGATGAAGAAAATGAGGCACAGAGAGGATAAATAATTTAGTAGTATGGTCAGAGTAACCTTCCTTAGATAAAAGTTATTAAATCTGGACAAAATAAGGAACATAATGAGATATATATATATTTAGACAGAGTCCCACGCTGTTGCCTAGGCTGGAGTGCAGTGGTACAATATCAGGTCACTGCAACCTCACCTCCTGGGTTCAAGCAATTCTCCTACCTCAGCCTCCCTAGTAGCTGGGACTACAGGCATGCACCACCATGCCTGGCTAATGTTTTGTATTTTTAGTAGAGATGGGGTTTCACCATGTTGGCCAGGCTGGTGGTGAACTTCTGACCTCAGATGATACACCCACCTCGGCCTCCCAAAGTGCTGGGATTACAGGCGTGAGCCACTGCGCCTGGCCCAAAATGATAATTTCTAAATCTAGAATGACCATATGATTCAGTAATCCCACTTCTGGGTGTGTATCCAAAGGAACTGAAATCAAAATCTCTAAGAGATAAGTGTGCTCCCATGTTCATCACAGCATTATTTACAATAACCAAGATATGGAAAAAACCTAAATGTCCATTGATGGATGAAGAGATAAAGAAATTGTGGTGGGTACATACAATGGAATATTATTCAGCTTTTAAAAAGAAAGAAATCCTGCCATTTGCAACAACATGGTTGGACCTGGAGCACATTGTATTAAGTGAAGTAAGCCAGGCACAGAAAGACAAATATAGTACTGCGTGATCTCACTTATATGTAGAATCTAAAATAGTCAAACTCTTAGAAGAGAGTAAAATGGTGGTTTCCAGGGGCTTGGAGAAGAGAGAAATGGAGACGTGGTGGTTAAAGGGCTAAAGTTTCAGTGATGTAAGCTAGGCAAGTTCTGGAAATCTACTATACAACATAGTGTATATATGTAACCACAGTGTATTGTATACTTAACATTTGCTAAGAGGATAGATCTTATGTTAAATGCTACCACAAAAATCCACAGTAGGAATAATAAAGGGAGTGGGAGGAAGCTGGGAGGTGCTGGATAAGTTTATGACCTTGATGGTGATGATAGTTTCACAGGTGTGTACTTATTCCTAAAGTTATCAAGATGTAAACATTAAATATGTACAGCTTTTATATGTCAGTAGTACATCAATAAAGCGGTTTAAAATAATAATAATCATCATCATCTTCATCATCATCATCATCATTTGAAGGCATAAGTGAAAGAACAAAAACAGGCAGAAACTAGGGGGAAAACTACCCTTGAAAGAAGGTAACTATGCTTGGTGAAATTTGTGAGGTAAACTTTTGGCCTTATGAAGTTCCCTACTTTAAAGATCTTTATAAAGTATAAGGACACAAAAAACTGCAGCCCAAAAGGCTTGAAGTATGAGAGGACAGAGTTAGGGACAGCAGAGCAGAATGTTAGTAATTCTGGAAGTGAGGGAGCAGCAGAGGCAGCAAGTCCCAATATCTGTGTATAAAATCTACCAAACCTTAGCTGATCTCTGAAGCACAATAAAGATCTCAAGAGGCCCAGTAAAATCTCAGTAGATGTAAACTGAAAGAAGTGAGTGGCATTTCATCTTCTGCAGCCCACAGGAGAGATAGAATTTGGAGCTTGAGTCCCTCCAAGTTATCTACTTGCTAGAATGAAAATTACTCTTCAGAGGAGCAGAATTTAGTCTCTACCCAAACCATTCATATCTAGTATTCAATAAAAAACCACTGGACTTGTAAAGGAATAGAAAAACATGATGCACACTCGAGAAAAATATAGTCAATAAACCATCCCTAATATGACACAGATGTTGCAATTTTCAGACAAGGACTTTAAAGCAACTGTTAAATATTTTCAAGAACTTAAAAGAAAATATATACATATAAATAACCAAATAATGAATCTTAGCAGAGAAATGGAAACAATATGTAATTTCAGGGCCCTTAGCTGGGAGATTGCAGGAACAGGAAATATATGAGTTTTGATGAAGTTGAGTGGACAAGGAAGAAAATGTCAAGAGATGAGGAGAGAGATATGTCAGTAAGATAGATCATGTACAACCTTATACATTGTTGTAAGGATTTGGGCCTTTATTCAAGTGAAACAACAAGTAATTGGAGGGATTTGAGAAGAAAAGTGACATTACTTGACTTCTCCTTAGTACTTTAACTGCACTGCTGAGAAGAGACACTGGAGAGAGAACCAAGAAATCAGGAAGGAAGACTGATTAGGAGACTGGATCAATGATGATGACTTAAACTTGTGTGGCAGTAGTGAAATTTATGAGAAGTGAAATATATTCTGATGGTAAAGAAAGAGCAAATGTTGATGGTTTGGATATGACTCCAAGATTTTTTGACTAAGCAGCTAAGAGGCGTAGTCATTACTTGCTACATAATTTGTGGGGCCCAGTGCAAAACGAAAATGCAAGGACGCTGGACTCGGTGGCTCATGCCGGTAATCCTAACACTTTGGGAGGCCAAGGTGGGTGGATCACGAGGTCAGGAGTTTGAGACCAGTCTGGCCAACATAGTGAAACCCTGTCTCTCCTAAAATTACAAAAAAATAGCCGGGTGATGTGTGCCTGTAATCTCAGCTACTCAGGAGGCTGAGGCAGGAGAATTGCTTGAACCTGGGAGGCGTAGGTTGCAGTGAGCCGAGATCGTGCCATTGCACTCCAGCCCAGGTGACAGTGCGAGACTCCATCTCAAAACAAACAAACAAACAAAACACCACCAACACCAAAGCGTTAAGAATATCAAGATGCTAGACACTTCTCAAAAGAAGACATTCATACAGTCAAGAGACACATGAAAAAATACTCATCATCACTGGCCATCAGAGAAATGCAAATCAAAACCACAATGAGATACCATCTCACACCAGTTAGAATGGCAATCATTAAGAAATCAGGAAACGACAGGTGCTGGAGAGGATGTGGAGAAATAGGAACACTTTAACACTGTGGGTGGGACTGTAAACTAGTTCAACCATTGTGGAAGACAGTGTGGCGATTCCTCAAGGATCTAGAACTAGAAATACCATTTGACCCAGCCATCTCACTACTGGGGATATACCCAAAGGATTGTAAGTCATGCTGCTATAAAGACACATGCACACATATGTTTATTGTGGCACTATTCACAATAGCAAAGACTTGGAATCAACCCAAATGTCCATCAGTGACAGACTGGATTAAGAAAATGTGGCACATATACACCATGGAATACTATGCAGCCATAAAAAAAGGATGAGTTCGTGTCCTTTGTAGGGACATGGATGCAGCTGAAAGCCATCATTCTCAGCAAACTATCACAAGAACAGAAAACCAAATACCGCATGTTCTCACTCATAGGTGGGAATTGAACAATGACATCACTTGGACACAGGAAGGGGATCATCACACACCCGGTCCTATTGTGGGGAGGGGGTAGCGGGGAGGGATAGCATTAGGAGATATACCTAATGTAAATGACGAGTTAATGGGTGCAGCACACCAACATGGCACATGTATACATGTGTAACAAACCTGCACGTTGTGCACGTGTACCCTAGAACTTAAAGTATAATAAAAAAAAAAAAATAGAATATCGAGATGCTGACGGTGGGGCTTTAAGTAAACTACCCAAATTGCATGCTCCTGAAGCCCTCGATGCATTTGCTATTAGCCAACCTCAGGAAAAGCAGGTTTTATGGACAGGGAAAGGTAGGTTGAATTTAGACATTTTATGCATTTGATGATGGTTAGTAAATAATAAATAATATTTTTTTCTTAAATATAAAGCATTTTACACTTAAAAAACCCATCCAGTCACCAAGAATTTCTATTCATGTATGTTAAGCCTCCAAGTATAAATACCTAAATACTAGCAAGTCAAGTTTATTCAGCCTTTTATACAGTATTTTGGGAGAATGGTCAAGTTTAGTCCATTCAATGGTTTGAAATATCAGTGGGCATCTCTACAAGCAGTAAAATTATTCAAAACAAATTTCTGATTTGATTAGAAAAAGTGGTGTGTGAAGTCATTTCAAAAAGGTTTTAAATCCGTTGGATTTTTTCCTAATATTTATAACCATTCAGTGGAGTGATATCAGCACCAATATGACATCATCAATGAACATTTTAAACTTTATTTTAAAGCATTTCTAGGAACTCCCTTATGTATAGTAATCTTTTATCCACAGGAGCCTATGTTCCAAGACCCCCACTGAATGCCTGAAACTGTAGCTAGTGTCAAATCCTATATACACTATGTGTTTTTTTATCCATACATTTCTATGATAAAGCTTAATTTATAGATTAGGCATAGTAATAAAATAGAACAATTATAACAATATACTGCAGTAAAAGTTATGTGGCTATGGCCTCTCTCTCTCTCAAAATATCTTATTATACTGTACTCACCTATTTTTGGACTGCCGTTGACCTCAGGAAACTGAAACGATGGAAATTCAAATCACAGAAATCAAAACCCTAGATAAGGGGAGACCACAGTATCCACTCTTAAGATGCAGCAAAATTAATTCTTGCTTTTGTCAGAAGTGTCTGTGAGTGAATCAAGACAATGTCAGTGAATCTGGCCATTGCTGCCACCCCCAGGATCTAACCCAGACAAGTTACTCTTTATAGACCTAGCCAGAAAGAACATATTAACAAAGAAAATGTGTAAATATAACCAGATAAATGGTTGTGGTAATTCCAATATTGATACAAGAATAACAGGAATTCCATTGTGAGTAAATAACGCATTAGCTTCATGTTAAACCCCCTGGGTCACTTGGATTTTTTAAAGAACTGATGATATTAAAAATAGAAGAAATATTCAAAACCTTGTAGTGCACAGAATATTATAAAAATGTTTTCATTTTTCCATGTTGGCTTGTAATTATGTATGCTATATATTTTAGATAGTATAATTAAATAAACTGTGTGTCTCTGTATATATGTGTGGAAAATTATGTGTGGAAATTGTAAATTTTTGTTTTCACACATTGACATAGAGTTGTTTATGCTATTTTCTTTAAATCTATTTTATCTTTAACTGTGCCTACTCAATTTCTAATACATTTCAGATGTTCTTTATCTCATTTTTGTTTTACTTCATATATTGGATACATAAATAATTAGCATTCAATCATCTTTCCTGTGTTTTGATTTTCTTCTAAGTACTGGTAAACAATTTTATATGCAATGGTTTTGTCACAATTCATTTCCCAGTAATTTACTCATTTTCCTTTTGATTTCTCCCACCCATAAACTTCCATTTTTAAACTCCTAAAATATATAAGGTTTTTCAGTAATCTGTTTGTTTTTGATTGCTAAATTGCCCTTCTGTTACAGAATATAGTCTCTGTGATACAGACTTTGAATTTGGTGAGCCTTATTTTATAACCTCGATTATGACCAAATTTTATCAATATTCTTTGTGTGTTTGTTATTAAAATATATACTTTCTTTTTTAGATATGATAATCCTTAATAAACTTGATTTTATTGTGTTTCAACTTATTCGAAATTCATACTTTAAAAATCTGTTTTATTTCCATGTAGCGCTTGTTTCACATTGCATGCCTGTATCAAAACATATCACGTACCCCATAAATATATACACCTACTATGTACCCACAAAAATTTCAAAAAAATTAAACAAAAACAAAAACAAATTTCTATTTTTTGACAAGCGTTTGAAAACAATCCTTGTCCAATTTTGCAATTGTCTATCACCCCTTGAAATATTGATAATTTTTGCTCTACATATTAGGTGCATACTGATTGCATATTTTTATTCTATCAATGAACTTAAATTATCATTATATTATGATAGTCTAGAAATCCTTATGTCTTCATATTTACTTTATAATAATTGAGAGGCTAACATACACACTTAAAACATAAGGAAGCAAATTTTTAGAAATTAAAATATGGAAGTATCTCTATATATCTATCTCTATATATCTATCTATAAATAGATATACATCTATATCTATAGATATATATTTATATTTATTCATATTTTTATAATATATACAATAATATAATATATAATAAATATATAAATATAATTATATATTTATGTACTTATATAAAATTTAATTTATAAATTGCATAAAATTTTATAAAATATGATTTATATTTATATAAATTTATATTTATATTTATTTTATATATTTATATTTATATAAAATAAATAATAAAATAAATATGCAAATATATTTTATATATATTTATATATTTGGATTTTTTATATATAATAAATATATATAAATATACAAATATATAGAGAGATATATATTTATTTATATACAAATATATATATTTATTTATATAAATATATATCTATATTTAGATGAGATCGCTATATATAGAGACAGAGAGACCTATATTACCTGTATCTGCATATCTATATTTCTATATCCCTATGTATATACCCATGTCTATATATTTTTCAGAGACTTCAGACCTTTTGCATTTATAGTAATTGCTGATACATTAAATAATTTCCAACACGTATTTCTCAATGGTTCTGATTTTTCAGTTTATTTTGGCCTCATTTATTGTCCTTTTTTTTATGTTCTTTCACTGAACGCACTTGCTTTTTTTTTTTTTTTTTTCAGAGTCTTACCTGCTCCAGACTGTAGCTGAGTGGCCTGATCTCGCTCACTGTAGCCTCCGCCTCTGGGCTAAGCAATTCCTCCTCCTCAGTCTCCTAAGTAGTTGGACAACAAGCGAGTTTCATCACGCCAGACTAATTTTTGTATTTTCAGTAGAGACGGGGTTTCGCCATGTTGGCCAGGCTGGTCTCGAACTCCTGACCTCAGGTGATTCACCTACCTCGGCCTCCCAAAATGCTGGGATTACAGGTGTGAGCCACTGCTCCTGGCCGCACATGCATTTTTAACATCCTCATTTAACTTAATAAATGATAAATATAGCATCACTATCTTTCTCTGAAACAATACAATGACCTTCAAAAATTAACTTCAATGTCTCTTATTTCATATTACATATTACAAAGTATTGTCCATTATGTTCATCTTATATGTTATTTGCTTATTAGTGTCTTTGTGTCTTTGTTCACCCATCCTTCTGACTTACCTGTCTTTCTATGTGGTTTAATTTTCATGTTGAAGTGTATATTTTGAAATTCTTTCAGTGAATGTCTCTCCTTTTCTCTTTCTGTCTGAAAATGTCTTCACTGTACTTATTCTTGAATAGTAGAAAGAGTAGTACTGTATTGGCTCTTCCCAGACGTCACCTGGAAATTTGTAACCAGGAACCATTTTTTTTGTGTGAATTTCTCAAACTAGGATTTATTAGAGTCTGGAGAAATAATAAAATTAAACTTACTACACGTGTGAGACAGACCTATGCTTTTGATTTCTCAGATTTTTAAAAATCCCATCCAGAAGGAAATCAGAGGCAGGTGAGCTTCCTTGTTTCCTTTTGCTGCTGAGTGATTTTTTAAGTCTAGTTTCTCTCCATATGTTTGAGGATCCTGGATTGACATACAGATAGATCTCAGTTTCAGCTACCTTATCTCCCCTATGAATATGGCTAATAAAAGCCCTTGGTAACTAAGATGTGTGAATCCTCATCATGTTTTTAAAAGGAAGTCAATTTAATTAAAGACATCTCTAATGTCTAATATATGATATTTTGGAATTTATTGATAGATTTTATATTAATCGCTATTTAATCTCATTTTGGTTTCATCAATATATCAATATCCACAGATTACTGTTAATATTATCTATGTCTTTTGATTTGAAAGGTTATTATATGTATGATTTCCATTTTTATTGTTTTATAATCCTCTTAGACTTTTTGCTTAATTAAGCCAATATTTTAAAATATTTTTTGTTCTGATCCTGGTCTTTTGGTTTTGTGTACTGCTAGTAACTTGGTAATATAAGCCAACATATAAATGATAATATTGATTACTAGTCATAATAACATAGAGGAAATGGAATATTATATCTGAATGATCTGAATTATCTTTCGTTCTCAATACTTTGCAGCTATGGAACAAAATCTAAATGCAAATAGATGAAGTTTGTCTTACAATTATTCTACAAAGAGCACAACAACTTCAATTTAATGAGCATACTGACATGTGATATTACTGTTATTCTACAGTAACTTCTAAAATCTCTCAGAAAACTGTGTGAGAAAAAAAAAGTGAGCTGGAAGAGGGGTTGTCAATAAAAAAATCCCTAATTGGGTACTATATAAAGTGAAGCTACTTCACATCTTTTCTTTATCCTTTCACTTCCCAGTCACAAATACAATGAGTTTCCAGTTTCTAAGAGGAGGAAGTGGCATAAAACTTTCTAACTACAGATCATCTTTATAAAGAAGTAAATGCAAGTTTTCTTCATAGTAAAGAGAAATGAATTCAAATTGTAATCTTAATTACACTTTGAATGTAAAATTCAAAAGAATGAAAAAAAATAATTTTTGTAAAAGTTAATATGTATATTGAAATGAAACATTGAAATTAAATTTCTCAGCCAAAAATTAAGCTAATTTGTACAATCTTTAAAACTTTTTTATTTTCTACTGTATATGTACTTTGTCTTTAAATGTTAAGTCTAAAACTTTAGAAAATAAATCCACCTCAAGGCTGACCCAGTTTTGTTGATAATATGCACAATATAGAACCATATACTGGGAAGAGCCAATACAGTACTACTCTTTCTACTATTCAAGAATAAGTACAGTGAAGACATTTTCAGACAAAGAGAAAAGCAGAGACATCCACTGAAAGAATTTCCAAATATACACTTCAACATGAAAATTAAACCACATAGAATTAAACCACATTTGTCTCATGAAATCTAACCACTCTCTATAGATAGATAGATAGATCCATCCATCCATTCATACATACATAGACTATAAAAATCACTTCCATAATCCCAGCACTTTGGGAGGCTAAGGTGGGAGGATGACTTGAGCTCAGGAGTTCAAGCCCTGCAGCCTGAGGAACACAGGGAGACCTTGTCTCTCCAAAAACAAATGAACAAATAAACAAAAATGCCAGCGGTATAGTCCCAGCTACTTTGGGAGACTGAAGTGGGAGGATCACTTGAGCACAGGAGGTCGAGGCTGCAATGAGCTGTGATCACACCACCTCACTCCAGTCTGAACAACAAGACTCTCTCAAAAAGAAAAAAAAAAAAAACAATTGCCACAAGCTGGAAAATTAGGCAGTAACTCTAATAAGGAAAAGTTCACATTTTCAAGAAGCTCAAGTTCAGTGTTACAGGTGAGAAAGTAGATTTCGTTCGTCTTTTTTACTATTAATCAAACAATTCGTAACTATAATATGTTGAATAAGATGAGAATTATAATGTTGTAAAATGCTATTAAATTATATAGTAAATATTACTAAATAATTTTGTACAGAAATAAATTCTCACAGTAATTTCTACCAAGTGTCTCAGTTCCTCCCTTTACAAGTCTGATTTGTCCTTCGCTAGAATTTTTACTTGAAAATCTTTCTTGCCGGGCGCGGTGGCTCAAGCCTGTAATCCCAGCACTTTGGGAGGCCGAGACGGGCGGATCACGAGGTCAGGAGATCGAGACCATCCTGGCTAACACAGTGAAACCCCGTCTCTACCAAAAATACAAAAACTTAGCAGGGCGAGGTATGGTTTGTAGTCCTACCGGGAGGCTGAGAGGCAGGAGAATGGCGTGAACCCGGGAGGCGGAGCTGCAGTGAGCTGAGATCGCCACTGCACTCCAGCCTGGTGATAGACAGACTCACCTCTGCAAAAAAAAAGAAAATCTTTCTTATATTTGTAGATGTACAAAACCTTATAAATATTTTCTTCAAAATAAAAAATAAATATTATTTTTGTTTTCCTCTTTTGACATAATATAAAACATTCTCACAACTGTGATTGCTGTATTTTGAATTAGCTCTAGTTTGCCTAATTTCTCTTGAAACTATTATATAAGGATCTGAACCCAGTGCTCTGGGTCTCAGCAGGCAAGACAGAGCAGGATTTTAATCATTGGAATTCTAGATGTTATATTTATAAGGAATTAAGTCTTTCATATTAACTGTTTTTTGCCTTCATCTTGCCATTCATATATTGAGTTTAATAAGTCTAAAATTCTAATCCACTCTAAAAGTGTAATCCTTAAACCACAAGCTCCTCTATTTTTTATATGTTTACTTCTGAAATAGCAGATTAATTAAATACACCAACCTTGGCTTCCTAAAAGTAAGCTAACTTTTTTTAACCTCACGATTGCATAATCAAGGAAAATGTGCCCACCTAACAGTGTGGTTAGAAAAAGAAAAAATAGATTTGTATTATTGGTTCTCGTTCTGCACTCTTTCTTTTTTAACCTGACTTCTTTTTTTTTTTTTTTTTTATACTTTAAGTTCTAGGGTACATGTGCATAACGTGCAGGTTTGTTACATATGTATACTTGTGCCATGTTGGCGTGCTGCACCCATCAACTCGTCAGCACCCATCAACTTGTCATTTATTTTATCTCAAAAGTTTGACAGAAAACATTTGCTCCAAACATGCAAAGAAGAGCAATAACCATTAAACAGTAAGAATTAAATGCAAGTATTTCACCAAAATATATGTCATCTAGATTATCTATAGATTATCTATGCTGTTTTAAATTAAGATAACAAAACTTCCTATTGCAAATATAGTTTGAATAAATGAAGGTTCTGGTGAAAAAAAAAGAAAAAGAAAAAATAGATAAGTTAATGTTCAGTGTTACTCCTAGCACAAATTAAATGCACAGATTAATGTGGCATTTTCAACTAAGTAGCTATGGGCATTGTAATTCGGGAACACCTATGCAAGGTCTTTAAACGCTTCCTATTGAACTTTTCCTTGTTACATCAGGCTCATCATTCAAGACTATTGACATCATTTTGGATCCAGATTTTGTTAGGCAGCAAATTTATTCTTTCCACTTTTGTATCACCTGTAATTTTGATAATCATGCCTTCCAGAACTTGGTGACAGTGATTGACAATATTAAGCAGGACAGGTCCTTTTTTTCTGTGTGCAATCAACCACATATAATTCTACCTAATTGAACTCATTTCCAGGGCATGTGTCTACAGCCTTTCATATAAATATCATAGAAGAAAATGTCACATGTTTTGCTGATGTCCAGATATATGCAGTTCCCTGCTTTTCTAGCCTAATGAAGTGTCATAAAATAAAGGTGGTTTAAGCTTGACATTATCTTGTTCTTGTGAAGTCTCTCTGACCACTCTCAGTAAAGGCTTCTTTTGGAAGTAAAATTTTCTTCACTTAAATGTTACTTCCCTGGAGTAACCTAGAGGGTGGCAGACCTTCACAATCTATCAGGTTCTGCATGGCCTGGAGATGTCAAGGGAACATGCTTTGTCATAAGTCTCCTCCATCCTAATATAATATGGAGGTCCATATCCACCTCAGTCCTATCTCTTTTTAATATATAAAACTATCCCTGATACACAAATTTTCAAAGACCATCAAGGTCAATGACAATTGCCATACATTCGATACATTCAAGGATAATTTTTCTGGATCAGGATACTTGAATTAATACTTTGGAGCGTGGTAAATTGGGAGGCTTTGGCTCCCTCCAGTCAATATTTGGGCAAAGAAAAAGGTAGAGAATATAAAATCAAACTAAATGTTAAGTATACCATTTTCCATTATCTGCTACCAACAGCATCCACAGAACTTCCTTTCTCATACCAATTATTGCTAGAAAGCAGTGCTACTGAAGGAGAGTAATATGTAGATGGGGAAGCTTATTACTGGTACTTCACAGATTACATTATGGATTATTTTTTAACTTTTTATTCAACAACATTCTACACCTGAAAAAGATAAATGCAATAGGTCAAATTCTTAGATGGTGCTAAAGTGTTCCCAGCCTCTAATATATACATACCTCTTCCAGGTATTCACTCAAACACTAATCTAAGATACTGCTGTAAAGAGATTTTGCAAATGTAATGAAGATCTCAAGTCAGTTGACCTTAAGGTATGGTGATTATCTGAGTGGGCCTGACCTAAATCACGTGGGCCCTTTGAAACCAGAGTTTTCTCCAGCTAGTCATAGAAGAGGAAGTCAAAGAAATATGCTCCAGTTGGCCTGGAAACAAATATACATGTAGTAAACTGCTCTGGAGACCACATGGCAAAGAACTAAGGACAGCCTCTAGATACTAACAGCAGTTCATGACCTACAGCTAGCTGGTAACAGGAGACCTCGGTCTTACAACCACAAGGAAATTAATCTCAGCAACTAGTGAGCTTGAAAGAGAACTCCAAGCCCCAGATGAGAGCTACACTCCCCAGACGACACCTTGATATCAGCCTGGTGAATCCCTTAGCAGAGTATTCATTCATGCCAAGCCTGGAGTTATCCCTATAGAAATTGTGAGATGATAAATCTATATTGTGTTTGTGGTAATGTGTTATGCAGCAAAAGAAGAGCACTCTCAGCCTGGGACACATAGCAAGACTCTGTCTCTGCCAAAAAAAAAGAAAAGAAAAGAAAAAAAAATTAGGCAGGCATAGTGGTGCATGCCTGTAGTCTCAGCTACTACTCGGGAAGCTGAGGTGGAGAATCACTTGAGCCCAGGAGTTCGAGGCTGCAATGAGTAATGATTGGGTCACTGCAATCCAGCCTCAGCAACAGAGCAAGATCCTTTCTCTAAAAATAAGTGTGTAAATAAAAGAAAGCGAATATGCTTTGTATCATAAGTATCATAAGTATACAGCTCAAAGAATTTTCACAAATTATAACCACTACCTGCACAAGAAATATAACAACCCAGAAGTGGCCCTCATGCTCCCTTCCAGCCACTACCCCACTCACCATTCACCAACCCTCCACCTCTTTCCTCAGTAGTAGTAATTGCCTTGACTTTTAACTGTATAGATTAGTGCTGTTTACGTATTTGATTTAAATGGGATCATACATCATGTGCTTTTCTGGCTTTTGGTTATTTAACTCAATAATATTTTTCTTAAGGTTTATTCAAACTGTTGCGTGGGGTTGTAGATACTTCATTTCATTGCTGCATAATATTCCATTTTGTGAATAGACCACAGTTTACTTATCTATTTGACTTGCTGGCCCTGTGGGTACTTTCCAGCATGGGGCTATTCCAGTGATGCATTCCAGCATATGTATTTCGGTAGCTATACATGCCCATGATATGTATATGCGTATGTGTAGTTTAGTTTTAAACTGAGAGAAGTCATCTACATTTGAAACCATTAAACTATGCACCATTCCTAGGACAGAAGCACAAGTATTCTGAAGTTATGGGAGTGTGGGCTCAACTCCTGTCTGCTTTGTAGTCTCTCAATCTGCCACAGGGCTGTCATCTCAAGCCCAGGCCATGGCACGGCCTGCCCAACCCACCTCACTCACATGGCTGTGAACGCTCAGGGAGATGCATGATGAGAGAAATGAGCACATCCTTTCCTGGTTTGGGGCTTTGTCTGTGAGGTGTGTGGGAGGTGAGGCTGACCTCCAGAGATCTAAAGGCATCATTTTGGGATGCACTAAGCTCTTGAAGCCTGGGACCACGGCAGGCTGACAGCTGAAGGGCCCGCCGCAGAGTCAGGCTGACATGTGCTGTCTGGTGGTGGGAGTTCTCGTGTATTTGTTGGCTACTGGTGTCTGGCAGTTTAGAATCATTTTGCACAGAATTTTTGCTCTTTCTCAGGAAAAGAAAATGAGCTAGAAGAAGCCCAGTCTTAAGTTCTTGTCTTGGAACCGTTTAAAATTAACATTTCACTTGAAAAATAAATAAATAAACTGAGGGAAGTCCAATTATTAGTCATTCAAAAAATCTGTATAAAAATGTAATATTGTGAAGAGTATAGTATGTATTTTTAGTCAAAAGCCCCTGAATTTATGTTGTAGGCAGCTATATTCTAGGTATGATCTTGACCATGTTACCTAATCTTTTGTACTGTCTCCACATTTGTAAAATACAGGATATTAAAAACCCAGTCTATGGCGTATCTGAAGGATTAGAATTTCCAGAGATTCTAATGTGCTTTTTGGATATGGTAGTCAGTAGCCATAAGCGGTCACTGAAGTTTAAATATAAATTACATAAAATTAAATAGAATTAAGAATTCAGTTTCTCAGTCACAGAATTAAGAATTCAGTTCCTCAGTCACACTAGCCATATTTCAAGTGCTCAATAAATGCATATTATTGGACATCACTGTATGTACATAAAGTATTTAAACCATGCTGATATCTTAATTTGCTACTTAATAAATCATAGTGTCGACAGCAAAGACTTGGAACCAACCCAAATGTCCATCAGTGATAGACTGGATAAAGAAAATGTGGCACATATACACCATGGAATACTATGCAGCCATAAAAAAGAATGAGATCATGTCCTTTGCAGGGACATGGATGAAGCTGGAAGCCATCATTCTCAGCAAACTAACACAGGAACAGAAAACCAAACATGGCATGTTCTCACTCATAAGTGAGAGTTGACCAATGAAAACACATGGACACAGGGAGGGGAACATCATACACCAGGGCCTGTCGGTGGGTGGGGAAACAAGGGGAGGAAAAGCATTAGGACAAATACCTAATGCATGCGGGGCTTAAAACCTAGATGATGTGTTGATAGGTGCAGAAAACCACCATGGCACATGTATACCCATGTAGCAAACCTGCACATTCTGCACATGTATCCCAGAACTTAAAGTAAAATAAATAAATATATATATATATAATAAATATATCACTTTTTTTCACTTAGAATCATCACAATTTTGAGGCAACCATTCCTCAAATCTTTCTGATATCCACAGAAGTTATCTCAATGATGCTTCTGAAAGTTTTGTTCAACACATCAAGATATCTTGTATTTTTCCTTGTGTTTACCTCTTTCTGTTTTTGGTGATCGAGATCACGAAATTCATGTCATGGTGAAAGGCCACTGCTATGGTTTCCTTATTCTTCTCACCTTGCATGGGTTCCTTGCAGTCTCGTCATGCCAGACTGCAATGGGCTGATGCTGCTCTTTGGACTCTGAAAAAAATTCCACCTATGCTCATCACTAAGCACCCCTCTGTTAAAATATTTACAGAAATGCCTAAGTGCCTTGTCAGTATCTCACAGAAACACATCACCAGCACTCTTCAACTTCCCCTTTGCAAAATCCATTTCTCCCTGAAATTCAGGCACAGGATCTTCCAGCAAGACTTAAGGCTAAATCTTGGGAATCACCTAGCTGTTCTCAAGATACTCTTTCAGTTAGAAATAAACATTTATTTCCTTTAAATCAGCGACCCCCAACCTTTCTGGCATCAGGGACTGAATTCATGGAAGACAATCTTTCCATTGTGGGGTGAGGATGGTTCCTGGGTGATTCAAGTACATTAAATTTATTGTGCACTTTATTTCTATTGTTATTACATACTTACCATAATGTAGAATCAACAGGAGTCCTGAGCTTGTTTTCCTGCAACTACATGGTCCTATCTGGAGGAGATGGGAGACAATGACAGATCATCAGGCATTAGATTCTCATAAGAAGCATGCAACCTAGATCCCTTGCATGCGCAGTTCACAATAGGTTTTGCGCTCCTGTAAGAATCTAATGCCACAGCTGATCTGATAGGAGGTGGAGCTCAGGCAGTAATGCTTTCACTCACCTGCCACTCACCTCCTGCTGTGTGGCTGGGTTCCTGACAGACCACAGACTAGTACTGGTACATGGTCCAGGATTTGGGGACCCTGGCTTTAAATTGTCTCTCTTGTTCTGGTTATTTATATTTCATTTTGTGGTTTTTCTCTTCAATAGCTATGGTAGTTATTAGTATCATTATTAGCATCATTATTTTTTATTAATGATACTATGTAAAAATGCTATGATAGGTGGTATGGGAGTTGAAAAAGTCATGACCTTTGTTCATTCAGAACTTACAGAAAGGAAGAGAATATCTAGCCTCAATTGATTATAATCTAATGTAGATAATTATATGGCTGGTAGTAAACATGTTTATATTCATTTTCATTATAAGCTTCAAGTATGGAAATGATAGAAATGAGAACAATAAGTTTAAATAAGTTGTGATAGAAAACATCACAATGGGGTATCTTGCCTTGATGTTTCTTTTTTTCTCTTTAATAATATCCATCTGTACAGGCAAGGAACCAACTGTCCATGTGGTGTGATTTTAAGGAAAACTAAATATCTCATTCAAGTTAATGTATTTTTCTCTTGAGCTACCTGAGACACTCAGTTTCATACCAAGGCCATTAACATCTATAAAGCCTTTATTAAAACATAAAAATGTCCTTTGGGAGTTGGCAAGGGAGAGGGCTGTTTGATGACCCCTTCATATCTCATGAACTCCAACACAGGGGAGTTTCTTGGAAGGTGTAACAAAGGAATTGAGGTACGGGAAAGGGAGGGAGGAAGTTTGAGAGAGGTAGGCAGCACTGGATGTTCAGGCCTAGAAGGTGGGCTGGGACTTCCCAAGGGTCCAGAGTCAAAGGAGAGTTGAAGAGATAAAATGAAGGAAGAAAAGCACAGCTGGACATGGTTAAAATTTCAGAGTAGCGTTTCTGAAAATCCGTTTCCCTTCAGCTACGCTCTTGTTGTGATTTGCTCCGGCCATATTTTATATACTTGCAATTAGGCATTCCTAATTAAATGCCTCTGATATCCCAGATGGCTTTGAGAACAAGACCACATGGGAAGTATTTTTTAAAGAGCATGAAGTATATTGAACTTCCCAAATGACTTTCAGGAATACTTTGCTATAAATGTGTCATTTGAAAGTTGGAAAACAGTGTGAAACTGCATGACTTATATTTATAGCAGCCTGAATTCAATAATTGTATAATGCATATACATATAAGAAACATCACATTTTACAACTTAAATATATATAATTTTAACTTGTCAACAATACCTCAGTAAAGCAGGCAGAAAAGGATTATAAGATGGTACCAATAAACAGATTCTGAGGGAAGAAAAGACATGTTAACATATCAGCAATTACTCAAGAAAGGCTTTACTGAGCTGTTCTTATTGAAATGAAATAAGTGAAGAATTTTATAGGTTAAAGCAGATCTTAGAGCAGTTTATAATAGCTGTGAAGCTAGAGCAAAGACATCCTTGAAATATATCTCTTGGGATATAAAAAACACTGCAGCAACATTCCTCAAGCAATCCGTCACATACACAGAGAAGATGAAATATATACACATGCCTTATATCACATAGTATAATCTTTCTGGTTCTTTTCACTTACAACAGGAAGATATTTCTATATTCTAAATGTGGTACATATGCACATACAATGTGTGAAATGTTTAGCATCACACACAGCCACATTCATATTTGTTGTATTATTATTTACTACTACTATATAATATACATAGGCCAGTGATTGTGAAAGCTTAATTCCTGGACCAGGAGCATCAGAATTACCTGAGAACTTACCATAAATGCAGTCTCAGTACCACCACCACCACCATCTCTCTGGTCTGCTTATCAGAAACTCCAAGGGAGAGATAGAGAAATGGTGTTAACCTCTAGGTGATTCTGATGCATGGCACTGACATAGACAATGATATGATACTACTCAAAGCCGAATTTCATAATTGTAAAAGGAGGGAGAGTATCTGATTGAAATCAATAAATACATTCTCAATTATTCTTTTAACATAAGGCAAACATGTATAGCAGGCTCCTCATCTCCCTCATGTCTACCTATTAAGCATCTTCCACTATACTTTTGTGCAAAAAGTAATTAAAGACTTCATCACCATAAGCAGTTTTTACTTTCTAAGTTGGCTTCATTTCAAAAAATGAAAAATAGAACTACCATGTGATCCAGCAGTCTCAATTCTGAGTATATACCCCAAGCAATTGAAGGCAGGGACTCATATTGTTATCTTCACAGCTATGTTCATAGTAGCATTATTCACAATAGCCAAAAGGTAAAACAACCCAATTGTCCATCAATTGATGATTGGATAAACAGAATGTGGTATATCTATACAATAGAATATTATTCTACCTTAAAAAAGGAAGGAAATTCTGACACAGGCTACTACATGGACGAACAATGAGGACAGTATACTGAGTACAATAAGCCAGTCACAAAAAGACAAATACTGTATGATTCCACTTATATGAGGTATTTAGAGTAGTCAAATACAAAGAGACAGAAAAATGTTGGTTGTCAGGGTCTGGGGGAAGTGGGAATTGGGAGTTGTAGTTTAATGGGTACAGAGCTTCAGTTTCCAAGACGAAAAGGATGCTGGATATGAATGGTTATGTTGATTGCACAATGTTAATGTTCTTAATGTCACTGAAATACACACTTAAAATTTTAAGATGGTAAATTAGTATGGAAGTTTCTCAAATAATTGAAAATAGAGCAATTATTTGATCTAGCAATTCTACTACTGGGTGCCTAGTGAAAGGAAAATAAATAATTACATAAAAAAGACACCTACACGTGTATGTTTATTGCAGCATTATTCACAATAACAAAGATATGGAATCAACCTGATTGTCCATCAGTGGATGAATAAAGAAAATACGGTATATATACACACAATAGAACACTATACAGTCATTAAAAAGAATGGAATTTGGGAGGCTGAGGCAGGAGAATTGCTTGAACCTGGGAGGCGGAGGTTGCAGTGAGCTGAGATCGCGCCACTGCACTCCAGCCTGGGTGACAGAGTGAGACTCTATCTCTACAATAATAATAATAATAATAACAATAATAACAATAATAATGGAATTCTGTCTTTTGCAGCAACATGTATGGAACTGGAGGTCACTATCTTAAGTGAAACAAGTTAGACACAAAAAGACAAATACTACATGTTCTCACTTATAAGTGGGAGCTAAATAATACCTACACATGGATGTAGAGTGTGGAATGATGGTAGAGATTCCGAAGAGTTTGGGGGGACGGACAAAGAATGGAGAAGAATTACTTAATGGATATAATGTGCATTATTCTGGTGACTGATACACTAAAAGCCCTGACTTTGCCCCTACACAATCTATCCATGTAACAAAATTACATTTGCACCCTATAAATTATACAAAAAATGGTAAATTTTGTTATATGGATTTTACCACAATAAAAATTAAAAATAAATTTTAAAACAAAATTTGTTTCTATTGCACGCCTCACATCTGTGCTCCATTTTTTGACATTAACCCCTGCCTACTCTTCTTATCCAAATCATTCTTTTCCCTGTTGAGATTGACCTCATGTAGGAAGCTATGGGGTATGAAAGAAGTTTGCAGGCTGGGCAAGGTGATTCACGCCTGTAATCCCAGCACTTTGGGAGGCCAAGGTGGGTGGATCGCCTGAGGTCAGGAGTTTGAGACCAGCTTAGTCAAAGTAGTGAAATCCCATCTGTACTAAAAATACACAAAATTAGCTGGGCATGGTGGTGGGCACCTGTAATCCCAGCTACTCAGGAAGCTGAGGCAGGAGAATCATTTGAACCCAGGAGGCGGAGGTTGCAGTGAGCCGAGATTGCGCCATTGCACTCCAGCCTAGGGAACAAGAGCAAAACTCCATCCAAAAAAAAAACAAAAAACAAAAAACAAAACAAAAAACAAAACAAAAACAAACAATAAAAACCATAGAAACATTATTTGTGGAAAAGTTAATCAAAAATAGTAAATTTTAGTAGCAGTTATCAAGTGCTTACTGTGCTTACCAGACACTGTTTGAAATGCTTTAAATGTTTTAACTCAATTGAACTTTACAACAACCCTTTAAGGGTGGAGATAATATTACCTCAGTTGCCTGGGTTAGAAAATTGAAGCATATGAAAACATGCTGAAGTCATCCAGAAGCAGAGCTGAGATTTGAACCCAAAAACTCTGCAGTTTTGCTCTTAAGTTCTCATTCTTAAACACCACCTTATGTTATTTATTAAGAAAATATAATAAATAAGAATGACTAAATGGATTTAATCATAAAGTAACTTTTATCTGTTTCCCACTATTTCTCTAAAGGTATTGAGTAGGGCTAGTTCTTCACCAGGTCCAGGATGAAAATTGAAAGCAAACCCCATTGCTTTTGTAGTCATGAGAAGGTAAAAAAATTAAAAGTGTCGCTTTTAATTTCAAAACACAGTATCATTTCAGCAATTAAGACACCAATCCCCAAAAATGATTTTTAAAAAGTCTCATTTTGCTCTACAGTGCAGTTTTCTCAGCTGCCTCAGCTTGGACCCACTTCAGATGGAAGTCAACTTCGTCATTATCACCTAGACTTTTACCTCACCAATCATCACCTGTGATTACAACATAGTTGAATATAGGGAAAAGAGAGAGGAAGAATGAGCAGGAAAGTTCTTATTTGCTTAGTAATGGCATAGTGATCTAGATCCAGCACTCTTTGGATCTGATATTTAATTAAGTCTGACTTTTTCCATGGCAACTATGATAAACTCATTGCAAAAATGCACCAAATCTTCAATCCTGCCTTATCCATACCCTTTGCCCTGTAACTTGAAAACGCCCCTCCACTCTGACTTTGGGTTTAGCCGAATGACTCGTTTGAGCCAAAGGAATGTGAACACTTATAATGTATGTGGAGGTTTTTGTTGTTGTTGCTGTGTTGTTTTGAGATGGAGTGTCACTCTGTTGCCAGGCTGGAGTGCAGTGGTGTGATTTTGGCTCACTGCAACCTCCGCCTCCCAGATTCAAGCAATTCTTCTGCCTCAGCCTCCTGAGTAGCTGGGACTATAGGCACGCACCACCACCCCTGGCTAAGTTTTGTATTTTTAGTAGAAACGGGGTTTCACCATATTGGCCAGGCTGGTCTCGAACTCCTGACCTCGTGATCCACCCACCTCAGCCTCCTAAAGTGCTGGGATTACAGGCGTGAGCCACCCTCACCTGGCCTGTAAGTGGAGGTTTAAAGATGCTGTGTGAATGGCCTTGTCCTCACTTTTGCACCTCTGCCATTACGAGAACATTCCTGTGCTAGGTTGCTAGAAAATGAGGGGCATCTGCCATCTCGGTTATTTCAGCCAAAAGCATCCTAGACAAAGTTGAGAGTCAACCAATTCTTAAACCCACATATGAGCCAAACCAAGATGAGTACAGACATCTGGCTGACAAACCTAGATACATGAACTATAAAATTATTATTGTATGTGAATAAGCTCTTGATTATTTTTAATGCAATATTATTGTGAAAATAGTTAACTGATACAGGCACTCTCCTGATTCCTCTAATCATAGGAAAGTTGCTCATATATAAGGATAATTACAGTTTTTTTTTTTTTTTTTTTTTTTTTTTTTTTGAGACAGAGTCTAGCTCTGTCACCGAGGCTGGAGTGCAGTGGCACGATCTCAACTCACTACAACATCCACCTCCTGGGTTCTCATGCCTCAGCCTCCTGAGTAGCTGGGATTACAAGAGTGTGTCACCACGCCCAGCCTTTTTTTGTTGGTTTTGTATTTTTAGTAGAGATGGGGTTTCAACATGTTGGCCAGGCTGGTCTTGAACTCCTGGCCTCAAGTGATACACTTGCCTTGGCCTCCCAAAGTGCTGGGATTATAGGCCTGAGCCACTGCGCCTGGCTGAAAATCACAGATATTTCTATGTTGATGAGTTGTCCTTTTATTCTCCAGCCCCTAGACATCTAGAAAAACTTCCAAGTAATTTATTCTGTGACCTAACTGACATTTCCAGAGGTTTCACTGAAAAAAGTCTAAGAAAACCATATTTTACTTTGTCTTGTTCATGGTTCATATTTGGGATATAGGAAATGGTAACAAGTTTTACCCAAAGGAACACTTGGAGTGCAATTCAATTGCTACATGGACAAGAAAATTCTTGCTGTTTGAATTAAATATAAGTTCTCAGTTTATCCACAGGCAAAACAATAAAACTAGATCCCTATCTCTCATCATATATAAAAATCAACTCGCAATGTATTTGAGACTTAAATGTAAGACCCAAAACTATGAAAGTGCTAGAAAAAAACATAGGGGAAATGCTACATACCATCTGTCTGGACAAGGATTTCTAGATAAAACCTCAAAAGCATGGACAACAAATGCACAAATAAACACACGGGATTGCACCAAACTAAAAAGTTTCTGCAGAGCAAAGGAGACAACGTAGCGAAGGGACAACCTACAGAATGGGTGAAAATATTTGCAAATTATAGATCAGACAAGGGGTTAACATCTAGAATTTATAAGGAACTCAAACAATCCCATAGCAAAAAATAATAATCTTATTTTTTAAATGGCAAACTATCTGAGTAGACATTTCTCCAAAAAAGACATACAAATTGCCGACAGATATATGAAAAAATGCTGAACATCACTGACCATAGATAAATGTAAATCAAAACCACAATGAGGTATCACCTCACCCCAATTAGAATGACTACGATCAAAAAAATTAAAACCAATAAGTGTTGGCAAGCATGTGGAGAAAGGAAAACTCTAATACACTGTTGATGGGAATATAAATTTGTACAGCCACTAGCAAAAACAATATGGAGGTTCCTCAAAATGTTAAAAATAGACCAGGCATGGTGGCTCATGCCTGTAATCCCAGCACTTTGGGAGTCTGAGGCAGGAGGATCACTTGAGGGCAGGAGTTTGAGACCAGCCTGGGTAATATAGCAAGACTCTGTCTCTGCCAAAAAAAAAAAAGTAACAATTAGCCAGGCATTGTGGCATGCACCTGTAGTAGCTACCTGGGAGGCTGAGGTGGGAGGATCATTCAAACCCAGGAGTTCAAGGCTGCAGTGAGCTATAATTGTGCTACTGCACTCCAGCCTGGACAACAGAGTGAGGCCCTGTCTCTTAAAAACAAACAAAAACAAACTGATAAATAAATCTACCATCTAACCCAGCAATTCCACGACTTGGTATATATCCAAAGTAAATGAAATTAGTGTGTTGAAGAGACATCTGCATTCCCATTAATTGCAGCACTATTCACAATAGACAAGATAGGAAATCAAAGTGTCCATCAGTGAATGAATGGATAAAGAAGATGTGGCAGCCAGGTTCAGTGGCTCATACCTGTAATCCCAGAACTCTCGGAGGCCAAAATGAAGGGATTGCTTTAAGCCAGGAGTTCAAAACCAGCTTGGACAACAAAACATGACTATGATTCTGTTTAAAAAAGAAAAAAGAACATGAAAATGTGGTATATATACACAATTAAATACTATTCAGTCATTAAAAAGGACGTAATCCTGTCATCTGTGACAACATGGATGAGACAGAAGGATATTAAGTGGAACAAGCCAGGCACAGAGAGACAAATACTGCATGACCTCACTCCTATGAGGAATCTAAAAACAATTAAACTCATAGAAGCTGAGAGCAGAATATTGGTTGTCAAAAACTGGGGAAAACAGGAAGGAAGGGGAGATAAGGAGAGGTTGGTTAATGGGTAGAATGCTACAGTTAGACAGGAGGAATAAGTGCCGGTACTCAATCGCACTATTTAGTGACTATTGCTAAAAATAATGCATTGTATATTTCAAATAGATAGAAGAGAGGATTTGGGAAGTTCTCACAGTAAAGTAATGATAAATGTTTAAGGTGATGGATATGTTAATTATGACTTGATCATTACACAATATATACATGTATCAGAACATCATATTATACCCCATAATTACATACAATTTTTTTTTTGAGACGGAGTTTCACTCTTATTGCTCAGGCTGGAGTGCAATAGCGTGATCTCAGCTAACCACAGCTTCCCTCTCCTGGGTTCAAGCAATTGTCCTGCCTCAGCCTCCTGAGTAGCTGGGATTACAGGCATGCGCCACCACGCCCGGCTAATTTTGTATTTTTAGTAGAGACGTGGTTTCTCCATGTTGGTCAGGCTGGTCTCCAACCAACTTCCGACCTCAGGTGATCTTCCCACCTCGGCCTCCCAAAGTACTGGAATTACAGGCGTGAGCCACCACGCCCAGCCTACAATTATTATATGTCAATAAAATAAATGTCATGGGAAGAAGCAGACTGGCAACGGGAATGTATTGCTACCAAATAAACAAACAAAAAAAACCAGTTCCTGGTGTCCATATTTAAAGAGACACAGATTAAACTCATTGTGGCATCTAATTAAAACCTCTTGGTTTTGATGTGGGATGTGAAAGTAATACTACACCCTTCTCCTTTGAAAGGAAGGAACTCATGACACTATTTGCTCCGAATAAACTTGCTAAAAATATTGTCAGGTAAAACCCTGTGAGGCTACTATGACTCTACTTAAAGTTAAGAAGTGTCATTCTGTCCTTGTCACTTTGCCAGCAAATGGGTCCTCCAAACACAGTTGTCAGAGAAGAAAATGTTCTTCCCAATCTTTCAACAATCACACTCACCAATTCATATTCCTGATAGGGTTAAGAAGACTAAAAACTACTGTATTTCTCTATTACATTGAACATTTTCGTATTTTGGTCCAACGTATTATTTTATAATGTGTTTCAATTAACACTCCTATTTTGACATGTGATTACACTGTATTTAATGAACATATACAACATTCCAGACTCTGGGAGGTAAGTGTAAATCTTGCCTTTATCCCAGTAAAAACCACTGGGTCAATAAAAATGACATTCACTTCAATCATTGCACTGAAATCCTTGTCAATATCTTCTCCTCATTATGAACCTCCTAGAGAAAAAAAATGCTTACATTGCATAAACTTCTTCCTCATCATCACCTTTGTCCAGACTCCACAGACACATACACTGCCCCCCCACACACCCTTTATACAACTTATACACACATATACATGCACATTCATGCTCGAAGAAGATGCACTAACGAAGAATGCAAAAGAAGTCATATTTCCATGCACACCATTTCCTTTACACATATTGTCTGGTTTCATTTTGACTGTTTAGTTGATCACTGCTCAGTAGCTGGACTTTGATGGTTCATATATAGCACCATGGTCCAATTTTATCAAGGCCTGAAATTAACCTGCAATTTGGATGAGGCTGAGTATAGAGAAAAATACCTGAGTTCAGCCACAGAGGTAATATCCACTTATAAGAAAAGCAAAATTTCCAATGAATAAATGAAAAAAAAAATGTACAGTTGGCATCAGGTGCCCAAGATAAAAATAAAATAAACAAAACACAAAATAAGGAAGCTTCAGCAAATAATCTTAGCACAGTTTTAAGTGGCAAAGAGCAAAGTGATATTCAGGGAACATGAGTAGGCAGACATTCAGCATCATGAAAGGCTAACAGCTGTGATACAAAGTCCTCCTAATTAGGTTTATGGTTAAAGTAGGGAAAGAAATTGCTAGAATCAAATGAAGTCCCAGTCTTACAGAGACCAGAATATTTGATAGCTTGTTAAGAGGATGACAATGAATTAATGAGTTACTGTTTATTGAGTGCTTACTACATTTGAGCCCTGAACCTGACAGTTGAAGTTAATTTAATGCTTGTGAAATAGGGTTATTAAATCTATCATGGAAAGTAGGAAACCAAAGTTTACATAAGTTAAGGTCCTAGGTCATACACTAAGGAAGTATTAAAATTAGACCCACACTCCTCTTCTATAGTGAAGAGTTGATTACTGAGAAGTAACTATCTGACCATAGGCTACATTTCCCAGTATTCCCTGTATCTAACTCAGTACATGTGACTAGTTCTCACTAATGGCATGTGAGTTGAAGTGCTTTGTGTCTCTTCTAGGTCAAAGTGTTTAAGAAATAAATGTGCCTTCTCCATTCTTTCTTTCTTAGTGTGCTGGCTGTAAGTAAATATCCCCAAGGTCCTAGCTCGCGGTGGAGACATGAGATTAAAAAAATACGACCTCATTCATCACCAGGTCAAAATCTACCCTTCAATATTCATATTTGATTGTTGTATGAGAAAGAAAGAAACATTTATTGTATTAATCATTCAGATTTGGCCTTAACAGTTGTGGCATCTGTCTTTACATACACTAATTCAGTCCTAATAACTATGAAATACCACCTCTCTAAAGAAACTACAATGTGTTGAGTGAGTACCTACTTTGAAGGGTTGTTGTGAGAACTTGGTTAATATATTTGTATAAAATTCTTAGCTTAGTGTAAACATGTAGGCAGTATCACATATGTTTGGAATAACTATGATGATAATTTTGTAGTTTCATTTTAAATGCATTTTCTCATTTTAAACTGAAAATGGAATTAACTGAATTCAATAAATTTAAAAAATGAATATCAGAAGAATCAAATAACTTGTTTGTGACAGAGTTGGAAAAAAAATCCAGGTCCTTAGGTTAAAATGCTGTGCTCTTTTTCCACAACATTGTAACACTTTCTGGGTAAGAAAATAGAAAGCAAAAACTTTCAAATTTGTTAAGAAGTATGGAATTTGAAAGGTATGGCTGAAGCCTTGAGAAAAATTTAGAAGCTCATTTATTCTAGTTGGGGTACAAGATCAAGAATAAGTCAAAAGCAAAGGTTTTTGATAAATTACTCAAATTTCTCTAACATGAAGTTAGGATTGGGTTTGAATTGCCGGTAGAAGTAAAAAACTACAGCTTTGTAAATATTGAGACTCTTGAGGAAGAGTCTTCTAAAATTTTTGGACATATTCTTACTTCACTTATGGACTTGAAAATAGCTTCAGAATAAGAAACCACTTTAATTTTCAGGTGTGCACCCAATTCAAAATCCCCAATAAACATGTTTTTAACAGATTGTCTTTATTTTGTTTAAATAAAAATTACCTAGTAAGATTGGGATTGATTCTAGACCACCATTACCCAATAAATCTTTCTGCAATGATAAAAATATATACACATGATTAAATATGCTAGCCACCAGCCACATATGGTGAGCATCTAAAATGTGGTTAGTGTACCTGAGGAAATGAATTTTTAATTTTCTTTAACTTAAATTTAAAATTATATAGCCATGTGCAAACAGTGGCTACCATATTGGGCAATGCAACTCTAGATCTGTAAGTTTTATTCTAGTGAAGAAACTGGATTTTTAATGTAAAAATGTGTATGGATTAGAAAGATGCTTGAAATTTAGGGGCAGAATGGGAACTATATGACCACATTAAAAGAAATATAGGATTTGCAAAATGGAAGTGATGTTTACACAAATGTCGACTAATTCAGTCTAAATGTACAAATCCGTTTCCATGGTGTGATTACTAGAAGCCTAGGCTGATGGTAATTTGCAAGGACATAATGCAGACTGTGTAAACAGATCTTACATCCTAAGTCCTCAATCAAGTATTCAGCTTATTGTTGACCTTCCAAAGCCTCCGTCTATGCCTTTATCCACCACTAGATCACAGTTAATAAATGAATTTGCCTTCTTCTTCAACAGAAAGATAGAGGTCATAAGACGTGAATTTCTTCAGTTTTCCTTCCTACTCTCTTGTCTATCTTTGTGTTAATATGCCCCTCTTTCTTTCTTTCTTTTTTTTTTTTTCAGAGAAAAAGGAACTGCTACTTAATGCCAATCATATATCTCCTTCAATTTCTCTTCCGTCCAGTAACTTTTGCTTTCTGGTTTTTTTGTTTTTGTTTTGTTCGTTTGTTTGCTTGTTGTTATTGTCGTTTTTCGAGACGGAGTCTCGCTCTGTCACCAGGCTGGAGTGGAGTGCGGTGGTGCAATCTTGGCTCACTGCAACCTCTGCCTCCCGGGTTCAAATAATTCCCCTGCCTCAGCCTCCTGAGTAGCTGGGACTACAGGCGCGCGCCAACACGCTTGGCTAATTTTTGTATATTTAGTAGAGACGGGGTTTCACCATGTTGGCCAGGATGGTCTCTATCTCTTGACCTCGTGATCTGCCCACCTCGGCCTCCCAAGGTGCTGGGATTACAGGCATAAGCCAACACGCCCGGCTAACTTTTGCTTTCTTAAGGACCATCTAATTAAGCTAGCTATATCTTACAAGTCTGGTTTTTATCTTTATTAATTTATATCCAGTTAAATTTATAAGTTTACTTAAAAATTTATGATCATTAAAACCAACCAATCAACCAACGAACCAACCAACAATATCATCTTTGATTTATTGTCAGTGGTCACATGTACACTGTGTTCATTTCCTAACCTCCTTCATCCATTAAGTCATGTCTTTGTGTTTTTTTGTCACAAAATCTAATGAGTTTCCTCTTTCAAAGTTCAACGTGTCCTCAATTAGCAGCTTAGATTGAAAAGTACACTTTTCTTTAATATCATGGTTACCACATGTTGATGATATCAAGTTTAAGAAAATACTATAGTGCATAAATTTGCACAGCACAGTTGACAAATGGATTCGAAATGCTGACTTTTATCAGAGATACTGTTAGGTTATTTTATTTTCCCCTGAATAAATGCAAAATATGCACACATATTAATTCACAAAATATCTTTGTTTTCAGTGGAGTTATTCCAAAGAACTGTATACTTTCTTCATGGCATTTAACTTTATTAAAAGTGTTCTGAAATCAAAGAGAATTGCTATGCCTCAAAGAAAATAATATTATCTGGTATATTATCAAAAAGGTATTAACTTTAGTTCATAGAAATCATTAAGTATTTTAGTGATAGAATAAAATGTCTGTACTTTGGCAGCATTAAAATACTTACAAAAAGCTAAGCCTTCTGTTTCAAGTTGTAGTTTTATCCAACACCATTGAAATTTCTTCATATAACATGTGAGACCTTAGTACACAGGATAATATAGTTGTGGAGGTGCTAAAACGACTCACACTGAAATTTGGAGTATCATAATTTTCATGGAATGCCCTGGGTCATGTACATAATGCACAATAAAGGCTGTTTTCTTAAAACTTTTCAACTATTTAAAGATTATTTTTATGCCTTTGAAATCTCAGGTAATTGATTTTTCTTGAAAACTGTTGTAAATATTGCATTAGTAATTATTAGTAAGCAAGAACATTTTTTCAACCATGTTTTAATATTTTATGTTCTTCTAAAACACATATTGTGAATGAACAGAAATACTATTGAAAAATTGGAAACATAATTTGAAATCATTCGAAAGCAGAAGCCTCCACTTAAGCCCTATTAGAGGAATATGAACAAAACAATAATGAGCTTGAAAATGATTTTTTCAAAGCAATAAGTAATTTACTAGCTAAGTCAGGACCATCACGGTTAAGGATCAGCTAGCCATACTGATAATTGTATTCCCTATTTGTATGAGGTCCAAATATAATGATGGGATAAATTAAAAATAGAGTGCTAGGTAACTCAACTTTCCAGATATATCACCTCATAGCCTTTCAAAGGGTAAAGAGTACATTCAAACAGAAATCACAACACATTCTTTGTTACTGGCCTATCCATATTACATATTTTTGCCATTCAAATAAAAACTACAGGTGCAATTGCAGTCAATACCATCAGCCACAAGAACAATCCAGTTGACAATTCTCCAAGGTTTGCAGTCTTAGATAAAATTTAAAATTAAATTGTCACAGAATACTGTTTTATATTATAGTCTACGTTTTCATTTGTTTAATATAACTTTAAATAACTTGCCTGCTTCATAAAAGAAAGCCAGAGTGAGCAAGAACTACTGAGAAATGGGCGATTTTTACAAAGCCCCAGAACATTCTACTTCAGTCCACGTCATTGAATTACTTCAGTCCACTCATTGAAATGAGTCAAGTAACTTTACAGGAGTAGTTTGACTCATTAACTGTGAGTGCAGTGAATGACTCAAATTACAAATTTGATATAGAAAATACAAAGTAAGAGTTTGGAACCTGCATAATCAAATAATCTTCCAATCTCAAGCAAATAGATACATATTATATATTACATAAATATGTAGGTACATATGTCTATACAATATATGTGTATATACTATATATAAATTATACATGGTTAATAGAATATTTGTATTTTTATAATAGGTATAGACATATTTATATATGCATTATATGTATATATTATGTACATATTCTATAAATTATACATACAGAATTTTCAATGTTTCATTCTGGTTCCACCAAAGACAAAGTGTTTTTTGGATTTAAATATTCGTTTTCATTCCATACATTTCTTAAAGTAAAAAAGAGAGAGAAAAGGTGGACCCTATTCACTAAGCCTAAGTCTTTATCCTTACGTGTAGACATTCATATTGAATGTTACTATAATTGTACCAGATGAGGTAAGAAATACTTTTCTGTTTGTGGACATGGATTCAAAGCTGAGCCCAAAAGGTTAGCACACATAGACAATGGCCTTTTACATTATAAAGATCTTTTGATATAATGTAAAAGAGAAAACAGTAAGTTTGATGGTAATACATTAATCTGAATAATGTGAAAATGCCCACATATGGTCAAATATTTCCCCCCTAGTTTATTCATTTCCCTCTATTATTATTTAATAATAGTAGTAGTAATAGCGGTAGGAAACAGTTATATTGTGCTAGTAGGTTGGTTTAGTTAAAATGCTTTCCCTATATTAATTCATTTAATTTTTATGATATTCCTATGAGATATGTACTGATATTCTCAACTTCCTTTCACAGTTGAAGAAACTGAGGAATTGAAAGTTTTAGTAATGTGCCCAAGCTAGTAAAGAAAGAAGATGGGATCTGAATCCAGACTATCTGGCTTTAGACTCTATGCTCTCAACCACTATTTTATACAGCCTCTTTAAAAAAGAAAAGTTTATTTTAACTTTGCTGTAGGCCTCTGACACATAGAAAGCAGCCATACCTGAGAGTAAAGTAGTCCATATTTCAAAGACTGATTTGGGAACTTCAAAGCTAGGTCTAGATCTGCTATGTGTTTTTTAACATGTACAGAATATTTCGGCTTTATGAATATATTTCAATTTCCACATAATTTACCACCTTGGTTCCAGATATATTGCCAATATTGAGGCAGGATTGGAAACTAGTTTAACAACCAGAGATAACTCATGTCGCATAAACAAAATATCTCACAAAAATAAAACACAAACATATTTACTTCTCCTCCTCCAGGGATACACTATTCATACAACACCCAGTACACTCTTTGCAGTCCTTTGCAAAGGAGAAACAGTCAGCACTATGCTAGTGCCTTTGTGCAAAATAAAAAAGTGACCAAACCTCAAGATACTGTATTTCATCTATTGGAAATTTCTTACTACAAATTGATTGTTTTATAACAAGACACATTGTTTCTATCTGCCAGAACATTCTTGCAAAAGATATTAAAATCAATGACATGTATGACATAAACGTTCCTCCTCCTTTAGACTTGGTGCCATCAGGTACTGCACAAATCATGAGGATGTATTCAATGGCTCTAAATCCACAGCCACCAGAAATAATCCTCTGAAGATAAGGAAAGCTCCCTTCCAGCTGAGATGCAAGGATTCAGTTCTGGGAAATTGATCCCTGGATTTAAGCTCCCATATTCACAGTAACTGCACATTCTGCTAGCAGTACTCTATAAGCATTGCAGTAGTAGGCAGGGTTTCAAGCAACTTCTCACCACCATGTGTTCACTTGAGTCCTGTTGAGCATGTATATCTTCTTCTGGTTGGTGGCAACTTCTCCCCAGGGGTGCGATATCTAAGGCCACTGGCTTTTCCCATTCCATGGTAGAGTTCCCTGGTGGCACTGACTTGTTCAAAGGACATTCTAAATGGATTATGTTCTAGGGACAGAGGCTGACTGATTCCCCTCTCCAGTGTGTCATTGACTTTCTCTTCTTCTGACCCATCATTCAACCAATGTCCTTTACTCCTTAATGTTCCTGAATAACAATTTTCAGCTAACAGGTGGAAAACTGTTTCCTTTTGTAGCTTTGACACCTGCCAATGGGTTAAGTTTTCTGTTTTTTCATTTTTATTCAGATAGTTTAGTGCTGCTTTTTTTTTTTTCCTCTCTCTCTCTCTGCTCTTCTAGTCCCAACTGAAATAGCTGATTGGCCCAGAGCCCCAGGTTGCAGCCATCAGTGGCACAGTCTGTGGTCTGCCACAGTCCCAAGCTTTCAGCCATATCTCTACAGTTCCATACCAAACACTTAGAAAATCTTTTTCTATTTTTTTTTTTTTTTTTGAGACCGAGTCTCACTCTGTCGCCCAGCTGGAGTGCAGTGGCGTGATCTCGGCTCACTGCAAGCTCCACCTCCCGGGTTCACGCCATTCTCCTGCCTCAGCCTCCCGAGTAGCTGGGACTACAGGCGCCCGCCACCACACCCAGCTAATTTTTTGTATTTTTAGTAGAAATGGGGTTTCACCGTGTTAGCCAAGATGGTCTCGATCTCCTGACCTCATGATCCGTCCACCTTAAATGAGCCGGGTTAGGTGGCTCACGCCTGTAAACCCAGCACTTTGGGAGACGGAAGAGGGTGGATCATGAGGTCAAGAGATCGAGACCATCCTGGCCAACACGGTGAAATCCCGTCTCTACTAAAAATACAAAAATTAGCTGGGCGTGGTAGCGCACACCTGTAGTCCCAGCTACTCAGGAGGCTAAGGCAGGATAATCGCTTGAACCCAGCAAGAGGTTCAAGAACCTGGCAAGAACCCAGGCAGAGGTTGCAATGAGCTGAGATCAAGCCACTGCATTCCAGCCCTGGCGACAGTGAGACTCCGTCTCAAAACAAAAAAAAAAAAAAAGAAAGAAAAGAAATCTTAAATAGTTCTCTGTCTTTCTCTCTCTCTTCCTGTCTCTCTCTTTCTCTGTATGTAGGTAGGTATCACTGAGAAAATACCCACACCCTTGTTTCTTAGCAGGTTTTATTTTTTATCAACACTGACATTAGAGTCAACAAATTCCATCTAGCCTAATACTTGTCGGCACAGAGATAAGTGTGGTATCATCAAAGTATGACTGGAAAAATATCTACACATATATGTATTACTTACCTGTCATTCGTTCTTATCTGTCATAAGGCAGGGACTCTCATTTGCAAATAAAGTATGGAGTGTCACTATCAGATAACTATATTTTGAACAAAGTTACAGTTTTTCCTCTTCTCTCTTTGTCTTAATTTAGTCTAGCCTCTAAGGCCCTAAATCCAAAATTAACAATTAAAAAGAGATTTAGCAAGATAATAAAATGTTAAATCAAGAGCACTATTTCAGGAGTCTATTTGGTTTCTCACATCCCTCTCATCACCTGGTTTTAAAGGGACTGAGGAATCAAAAAGGCTTGGCTCCTTTGAGATCGCCTTCTGTTTCGTTTTGGTACCCCAGCCTTGACTTTGTAATTCAAAGAATAATTAAATATTTTGCAACACTAAAATTATTTTTTCAAACTTAAAATAATAGCCAATTGAACCTTTAAGGACGGTTTTAATTCTCCAAAATCACAAGGGCTAACAGATGAAATGGATATGTGGTTTGATATGCCCCTTATTATAACAGAATATATAACCTATATATTTCATAATTGACTCTTGTCAAGGGACACCTTTATTTCTTCTTCAAGTCTCTTAAAGATTCTCTGCTAATCTTCCTGTAATGTCTTGCAAAATGTAATTATGTTTCCTAAGTAAACAAGGACAGATGATATTTGACCCTTCTTGTCAGCCATAGGGATTTGGGAGTCGTTTTTCCAAATTTCAACACTAAACAGTATGGATTCTGATACAAGCAGTTCAGATAAGAATTGTAAGAATTGTTCCACACTGCCACTGTGGAACAAGCACCACAGGTTCTTATAAAAACACTTCAGACTGTGCAATCATTCTAAACTTCCCTAGAAAACCTCAAAGATCTTAAAATTCTATTTTGTAGTGGTTCAACATGAGAACATCCCACATCTCATTCGATACTAAAATTCATTTTATTTATAGGTTTATTTATTTATTTATTTATTTGAGACAGTCTCCCTCTGTTGCCCAGGCTGGAGTGCAGTGGTGCGATATCGGCTCACTGCAACCTCCATGTCCCGGGTTCAAGTGATTCTCCTGCCTCAGGCTCCCAAATAGCTGAGATTATAGGCATGCACCACCATGCCCGACTAATTGTTGCATTTTTAGTAGAGACAGGGTTTCACCATGTTGGCCAGGCTGGTCTCAAACTCCTGACCTCAGGTGATCCACCCACGTTGGCCTCCCAAAGTGCTGGGATTACATGTGTGAGCCACTGTGCCTGGCCTAAAATTCATTTTAAAATTTGAGATTCTTCTTTAAGTTCTCCTCTCATTTCTTAGACATCAATGCTATTCTAAAATAAAATTATCTTCCAGTATTTAAAAGCAAGACACTGGGCACAGTGGCTTATGAATGTAAGCTCAGCACTTTGGGAGACTTAGCAGGAGAATTGTTTGATGCTGGGAATTAGAAACCAGTCTTGGCAACACAACGAGACCCAGTCTCTACAAAATAAATTTAAAAAATAAAAGAATGTTACTGGGTGTGGTGGTACATGCCTATAGTCCCAGCTACTTGAGAGGCTGAGGTAAGAGGATCACTTAAGCCCAAGAGTTGGAGGCTGCAGTGAACTGTGATTGCCCCACTGCACTCTAGGCTGGGAGACACAGCAAAACTTTCCTTACTTACTTACTTTCTTTCTTTCTTTCTTTTTTTTTGGAGTCTCGCTCTGTCACCCAGGCTGGAGTGCTGTGGCGCGATCTCAGCTCACTGCAACCTCTGCCTCACGGGTTCAAGCAATTCTCCTGCCTCAGCCTCCTAAGAAGCTGGGATTACAGGCGCACGCTGTCACGCCTGGCTAATTTTTTTGTATTTTTAGTAGAGACAGGGTTTCACCATGTTGGTTAGGCTGGTCCCAAACTCCTGGCCTTGTGATCCACCCACCTCAGCCTCCGAAAGTGCTGGGATTACAGGTGTGAGCCACCGCGCCCGGCCACAAGACATTCTTTCTAAATAATAATAATAACTATTATTGTGATTAAAATAAAAATAAAAGGAAGACATAAAGGATGGTAGCATTTGGTGCTTTTCTGCCTCTAACTTCTGACAGACTACAAATGTGAATTCTCAATTAATGGCAACAAGAAAAACATTCATTCTCTTTTTGTGTATTCCTTATAGTCCTAGGCAATACTTTAAAGAATCTTATTAAGACAATTTCCACTTAAATCTCCTAGATCAAGGATAAAACATTAGATAAAATTTCCTTTTTTGACTATCCATTCTTCAGCAAGTTTTAGAAGGTTTAAAATTGGGTTATATAGCTTGAAGTCAGGTAATGTGATGCCTCCAGATTTGTTCTTTTTGCTTAGTCTTGCTTTGGCTATGCAGGCTCTTTTTTTTTGTTCCATATGAATGTTAGGATTGTTTTTCTAGTTTGGTGAAGAATGATGATGGTATTTTGATGGATATTTCAGTGAATTTATAGATTGCTTTTGGCAGTATGGTCATTTTCACCACATTAATTCTACCCATCCATGAGCATGGGATGTGTTTCCATTTGTTTGTGTCGTCTATGATTTCTTTAAGCAGTGTTTTGTAATTTTCCATGTAGAGATCTTTCACTTCTTTGGTTAGGTATATTCCTAAGTTTGTTTTGTTTTGTTTTGTTTTTCCTTTTGCAGCTGTTGTAAAAAGGGTTGAGATATTGATTTGATTCTCAGCTTGGTTGCTGTTGGTGTATAACAGAGCTACTGATTTGTGTACATTGATTTTCTATCCTGAAACTTTACTGAATTCATTTATCAGATCTAGGTGCTTTTTGGATGAGTCTTTAGGGTTTTCTAGGTATATGGCCATATCATCGGCAAACAGCGACAGTTTGACCTCCTCTTTACCGATTTGGATGTCCTTTATTCCTTTCTCTTGTCTGATTGCTCTGGCTAGGACTTCCAGTACTATGTTGAATAGAAGTGGTGAAAGTGGGCATCCTTGTCTTGTGCCAGTTCTCAGGGGGAATGCTTTCAACATTTCCCCATTCAGTATAATACTGGCTGTGGGTTTATCATAGATGGCTTTTATTACCTTAAGGTATGTCCCCTCTAGGCTAATTTTGCTTATGGTTTTAATCATAAAGGGATGCTGGCTTTTGTCAAGTGCTTTTTCTATATATCTATTGAGATGATCATATGATTTTTGTTTTTAATTCTGTTTATGTGGTGTAGCACATTTATTGGCTTGTGTATGTTAAACCAACCCTGCATCCCCGGTATGAAACCCACTTGATCATGATGTATTATCTTTTTGATATGCTGTTGGATTCGGTTAGCTAGTATTTTGTTTAGGATTTTTGCATCTATGCTCATCAGGGATATTGGTCTGTAGTTTTCTTTTTTTGTTATGTCCTTTACCAGTTTTGGTATTAGGGTAATACTGGCATCATAGGCTATAGTTACCAAAACAGCATGGTACTGGTATAAAAACAGGCATGTAGACCAATGGAACAGAAAAGAAAACAAACTCAGAAATAAAGCCAAATAATTACAGCCAACTGACCTTTGACAAAGCAAAAAAAAACATAAAGTGGTGGAAAGGACACCTGCTTCAAAGAATGGTGCTGGGATAATTGGCAAGCCACATGTAGAAGAATGAAACTGGATCCTCATCTTTCACCTTATACAAAAATCAACTCATGATGAATGAAAGACTTAAATCTAAGACCTGAAACCATAAAAATTCTAGAAGGTAACATTGGAAAAACTCTTCTAGACATTGGCTTAGGCAAATAATTTATGACCAAGAACCCAAAAGCAAATGCAACAAAAATAAAAATAAATACGTGGGACTTAAGCTAAAAAGCTTCTGCACAGCAAAAATAATCAGCAGACCAAACAGAAAACCCACAGAGTAGGAGAATATTTTTGCAAACTATGCATCTGACAAAGGACTAATATCCAGGATCTACAAGGAACTCAAACAAATCAGCAAGAAAAAAACAAATAATCCCATCAAAAAGTGGACTAAGGACATGAATAGACAATTCTCAAAAGAAGATATACAAATGGCGAACAAACATATGAAAAAATGCCCAAGATCATTAATTATCAGGAAAATGCAAATTAAAACCACAATGCAATACCACCTTACTCCTGCGAGAAGGGCCATAATTAAAAAAAAAAAAAAAATTGATGTTGGCTGGGATATGGTGAAAAGGGAACACTTTTATACTTCTGGTGGAAAAGTAAACTAGTACAACCACTAAGGAAAACAGTATGGAGATTCCTTAAAGAACTAAAAGAGGAACTACCATTTGATCCAGCAATCCTACTACTGGGTATCTACCCAGAGGAAAAGAAGTCATTACATGTAAAAGACACTGGAACACGCATGTTTATTGCAGCACAATTTGCAATTGCAAAAATATGGAACCAGCCCAAATGCCTATCAACCAACAAGTGGATAAAGAAAATGTGGTATATATATGTATATATACCATGGAATGCTACTTAGTCATAAAAAGGAACAAAATAATGGTATTCACAGCAACCTGGATGGAGCTGGAGACAATTATTCTAAGTGAAGTAACTCAGAAATGGAAAACCAAACATTGTTTGTTCTCAAATGGGAGCTAAGCTATGAGGATGCAAAGGCATAAGAATGGTATCATGGGCTCTGGGGACATGGAAGGAAGGGTGGGAGGCAGGTGAGGGATAAGACTACACATTGGGTACAGTGTACACTGCTGTGGGTGATGGGTGCACCAAAATCTCAGAAATCACGCCTAAGGAACTTATCCATGTAATGAAACATCACCTCTTCCAAAAAAACTATTGAAATAATAATAATTTTTAAATAAAAAATAACGAAATAAAATTGGATTATACCTGACATAAAATAACACTGAAATTGTAATGAATTCTATCCCATTCTCAAGCGACATTATCCAGATCTTTTCTGCCTGTGTTTTCATCTTTAATTTGGGCATCACGTGGGCATTGAGTCAAGGATGGTATAAATTTCCTAATTTCCCTTGATGTTCTTTATTTTTTTAAGGCTTATAACTAAAACAATTTAATTTTCTTATGTTAAATTTTATTTTGCCCGTGCTATTGTTTTTATTTCCATTATAAAATCAATATGCTTTCAAATATAAAGTGGTAATACCAATTACTATATGCCAGACATGGGCTAAATTCTGAACACCTTTATGAGGTAGATGAAATGAATATACCTGTCTCATAGATGATTAAACTGAGACACAAGGATTATGGGAAGAATGCTCCTCACAGAAAGATTAAGTGTTTTTGTGCTTAGGGACATGTAATCTGGACTTGCATTGTGTGTATTAAAATGCTAGCATCATAATTTATTAGTTGAGCACTGTAAGTAAGTTTCCCTTTACTCTCCCCTCAATATCTTCATGGTTGTAAAATATAGGATTCATCTGAATAAAATTAACATTCTATATTATCAGACCCCCATTATAGACACATAAACATATATACACATACATAAGCACTTTTGTTTCAGTTAATATATATGCCTAAAGCAACAGTGGTTACATTAAGGTAAAAATAAAGCATCATTTCTGAGTACTAGGACCCAGAAAGCACTGTTATATTTTTATATTCTTAATTCAAATATTTCAGAGATAACTCATGCTTTTTGAGTTTATAAACACAAACCAGCATTTCATTACGTATTTTAAAGTCAATCTAACTTGGCAACATGACTTTTTCACGTTTTGGCACATTGACCAAGATTCTTCCTATTTATTTAACAGAAATGTATGTGTGAACTTCATGAAAGGGATTTCTGGAAAATGCTAAGATAGATAAGATATGGATCCTGCTCACTAGTAGTTTATAATCCATACATATAGACTTAAAGCAAAATGGAAGTGATGGCTTTAATTCAAGTAGAGATTGATAAACAAATGATAAATCTCATTAAAGTAGGCACAAATAAATTACTATAAATGGGCAGAGAAAGGAAGAGATTATTTCTTTATGTGACAGTCAGATAAGGATTGCATCATCTAAGAATTAATATGTGCACATCCCCAATTTAAAATACACTGCACATTTTCATATCAATTATTTTGAAATGTTTTTGCCAATTTCTAGACAAGAACTTTAAATTCTTTATTAAATAATTCAAAATTGCAATCCATATGATTCTCCACTAGTTTGGTAGGAGATTTTCTTTTTGTAAAGCCATTCAGATAATCATTTATTATATTTTACATAGTCTAATGAAATATTTACCTTAAAAAACAAGGACTGTCTTATTTCGTTCTCATTTTCTTCAATAGTAAAAGCATACTTGAATTCATATACCCGTCCTGGATGTTTCTTGGAAGGGAAGATAGAAACCATGAGTTAATTGTGTTTTTAATCCACAATGATTCAACGAGCTCTTACTATGTGTTCAGTACTCTTCTTGATAATGAAGATAGAACACTGGACAAAAGAAAAGTGTCTCTGATCTTACAGAGCTTTCACTGTAGTGGGGAAGTGGACAATATATAAAACAAACAACCGTAAGTAAATATATCTACATTGAGTTTGCAGATGCTGAAGGCCACAAAGGAATACAACAGCATAAAGGGATAGAGAGAATAACATGAGACACTAGTTTATGAAGCGTGGTCATGGAAGATGTCTATGAGGAAGTGACAGAACGTTCCTGGCAATGGAAACAGCATGTTTAGAAATCTTCTAGTGGAGGCCAGGCGCGGTGGCTCACTCCTGTAATCCCAGCACTTTGGGAGGCCGAGGCAGGCAGATCATGAGGTCAGGAGTTCAAGACCAGCCTAACCAACATGGTGAAACCCTGGCTCTACTGAAAACACAAAAATTAGCCGGGCCTGGTGGCAGGCGCCTGTAATCCCAACTACTCAGGAGGCTGAGGCAGGAGAATCGCTTGAACCTGGGAGGTGGAGGTTGCAGTTAGCAGAGATTGCACCACTGCACTCCAGCCTGGGTGACAAAGCGAGACTCCATCTCAAAAAAATAAAATAAAATAAAATAATCCATTTAATATCTTAAAAGGCCACTCTACCAAATGTTGATCATAGAATGTAGGTGAATAATTATGGAAGCAGGGACACTCACAATATAGAGAAAAATCAATTCAAAATGGATGACAGAGTTAAATTTGAGCTAAATCTCTATAACTTTTAGAAGAAATAAATGATAATATTTTTAGACCTTGTACAGAGCAAAGATTTCTTAGACATAACACCAAAAGGATGGTTTTTAAAAGTTGATAAATTGGACCTCATTAAGGTTCAAAACTTTTGTACTTCTAAAGACACCATTAAAAAAGTTGGCCGGGCGCGGTGGCTCAAGCCTGTAATCCCAGCACTTTGGGAGGCCGAGACGGGCGGATCACGAGGTCAGGAGATCGAGACCATCCTGGCTAACACGGTGAAACCCCGTCTCTACTAAAAATACAAGAAAATTAGCCAGGCGAGGTGGTGGGCGCCTGTAGTCCCAGCTACTTGGGAGGCTGAGGCAGGAGAATGGCGTGAACCCGGGGGGGCGGAGCTTGCAGTGAGCCGAGATCGCGCCACTGCACTCCACCTGGGGCAAAGAGCAAGACACCGTCCAAAACTTTTAAAAAAAAAAAAAAGTTAAAAGACATACAGTAAACTGGAAGAAAATATTTGCAAATGCACATCAAATATAGGATTTGTGTACTGAATTCATACAAGAATAATCTAACACCTCAATAGTAAGAAGACAATCTAATCAAAACATGGGCAAAAGATATGAACATTTCACCCAATAAGATATATTACTGGCTAATAAGCACATGAAAAGATATTAAACATTATTAGTCATTAGGAAGACATAAATTAAAACCACAATGAGATACCATTTGGCACACACTAGAATGACTAGTATGGATTGGAGTGGGGAAGTGGACGATACATTCACTTCTTAGTATGGATAAGAAAGGACACAGAGGGCCGGGCGCGGTGGCTCACACCTGTAATCACAGCACTTTGGGAGGCTGAGGCGAGTGGATCACCTGAGCGCAAGAGTTTGAGACCAGCCTGGGCAACACGGTGAAACCCCGTTTCTACTAAAAAATACAAAAATTAGCCGAGTTTGGTGGGGCACACCTGTAGCCTCAGGTACACAGGAGGCCCAGGCAGGAGAATCACCTGAACCTAGGAGACGGAGGTTGCAGTGAGCCAAGATCATGCCACTGCACTCCAGCCTGGCCGACAGAGTGAGACTCCATCAAAGAAAGAAAGAAAGAAAGAAAGAAAGA